>NW_017804842.1:1238210-1257940 GCF_001891065.2 Hippocampus comes
TCAGAAATCAGGTCAACATGCCAGTTTTCAGAGGCCTTTTATTTCAAAATTCAACATCGGATCCAGACGAGGGTGGTCTGGGTGAAGAGCCGGGGTGCTGGATTCCTTCTTTTAGGATGTTCTAAAAATGGGAGAAAAGATCAACATGTTAGAATGCAGGTCATGTCAGAACGCAGGCCATCTTGTCACTTTTCAGAGGACATCAGATCCGAATGAGGGTGGTCTGGTTGGATACCTGGAGTGCTCTCGTGTCCCACACGCCTGGTTTGATTGAGGGATAACTGAAATTAATTTTTAAGAATCTTTTGAAATAAGGAGAGGAGCTCAAAATGTCATATTTGAGAGGCATTTTCATTGGTACTGGAACATTCGATCTGAATGCCAGTACTCTGGTTGTACACCTGGCGTGCACTTGTGTGTCAACAACATGGTGTGGTTGCGCAATCACCCAGATTTATTGTTTTAATGATTTTTTTTTAATATCAAGTGAAATTGATGTCGAATTATTTTTAATATCAACTGAAATTGATGTACAATCACCATTGACTTTATTTTCTATCTCCACTTGAGAACACTTATTGGTGCTGTTGTGAGAGTTCTTGTTCTTCCTCTGTGAATCTTTACCCGACAGCCAAGAAAGTACTTATTTTATATTTTAATTAATTTCTTTTCACTCAAAAAATGACGTTTATGCATGCGTGGGGATGCATTAGTGGATGGTCTTTTATTTTGAAGGTGGCCAACGCTGCTCGCTGGCGACAGATTACCGTAATGCACAGTATTGACAATCGCAGTGGCGGCTCACTTGACTTCGATTTTGCGAGTGGAGGCTGGCTTGACCGCAGTTTCTTACTGGCATAGAAGAGTAAAAAAAGCAACTACCATGAACCAATCTAAAAAGCGAGGTATGGTGTGTTCCATGTCGGCAATTTTGTGTCACCTTTCGACGTCGACTTGGGTGTGAAGTTGCCGCAGGAGGAGGCCGTGAAGCTGACGTTGGCCCTCTGTCTCCTGCTCCTCCAGCAGCGGACCGTCCTCACAAGATCTCCGACTCACTCTTAACACGCACAAAATTGAAGCCATATTCTCTTGGTTATTTAGTCCATCAGTATCGGAATCATCTTTAATGGCCAAGTATGTAGAACACACAAGGAATTTGTCTCATGTAGTCCAGGCTGCACTACTATTATGAATAACAAGCAACTACGATAAAAACAAGGACATGACAAAAAGTATCGAAAGACTTTCGAAATGTAAGTCCCGTGGGCCAACTTTAGGGACATTCTTTATTCATGAATATTTAAAATATTAAAAAAAAGTGAATTATGAACTACGTTATCACGTACTTTGGCGACCGAGAAGTTAACGGTAGCCGAAGAGTGGTCTGTTCGCCGTCATATAATCACCGCAACGGCAAAATAATTATGCAAAACACGTGAAAACAAATATAATTTGTTGTTAAAGATTGCGCATCGGCGCTTGTTAACAAAATTAACTTTAAGAACGACAAAAAGAACTTGTTCGGAATAAAGAAGAGGCGCTTTGTTTACCTTCGCATACTTCCGCGTTGGGAATACGCTTCCGGCGAATTGCATCATGGGCAATACGAACATATTACGCTACAGATGGCGCCGCTCGCCGAATTGCCAGTTTTCCTTAACGTTATGACGGTCACGACAAAGTACCTCCATGCGAAAGGTAACCATAAATAGTATTTATGCTTAAAAATTGAGGCAAGGTCCTTGCTCATCTTTCCCACGCGGGCTTCCGCGTTTGGCTCCCGCTTCCGGTGCGAGGCATTATAGGAAATGTAGTCAACCTTTCAGACTGGGTCGAGTGTATACTGTTTCGATATGGGTATGTTCTTAAAAATATTGATAACTGTTGGGCAGCAGGTCCGTGTTAGCGACATTTTTAACGAGTATTTGTAGATTTGATCCTGCAGCACAGCTGTTGAATGGAGTTTATGCTGCAAAATGATGCTTGCGCCTTTATAATAGATCAGCGTGTTGGCTCTCTTTCAAACTTGTGTTCGGTGTCATATTTATCAGATGCTGCAAAGCCTAAACGCGTACGCACGGAGACCAAAGCCCTCCCCACCCGGTTGGAGTGTCCTCAATTTGCCTTCCGGATGACGTCAGTAAGGTGACATGGGCGCTCTCCACGCATGAGAGCGGCATGGCAAATAATTTGGGGTGCGTGGACTTTCAATGCATTCAGAAATTCGCCCGTGCATGTTCCCCGGTGCACAACATGGCATTCCTCCTCGTACAGCGACTCGGCTCGGGCTTCTCCGCAAAGGGCTCTCTCTGCGCAGCAAGTGAGTGACAGAGATGAGGGGTGGGGACGCAGGGTGGGGTCACAAGCAGGGAGAGGCGGAGGAGGAACAGGCAGAGAGAGAGAGCCCAGCCCTTCAATGCACGGCAGCGAACGGCAAGAACCAGCGGCGCAACGTTTGGCTGATTTATTCCATTTTTTATATTTATCTTTTGGGAAGAGGTTACAAAGACAACGACGCTGCGGACATGAACTGAACAGAAGAGGCAAGCACCACCGTGCTGCAATCTCCCGAATATCCACAGCACACCGCCCCTTCCTCCTCCTTGTCCTCTCCCATAAGCCCTCCTTTCTCCCCTTACCCCACATTACAGCGATACACACCCAACACCACCCTCCTCCGCCCCCTGCCCCTCCACACGGAGATGCACACGGAGAGCCGACACAAGAAAGTAAGTGCACGTTCTATTTGACACATTGTGACGTTGTCAGCGCGGTGCGATGCGTTCATAATGTTAACGGGTGTCGTGGCTGGCGAAAACGGGCGAACGGGGGTAACGCAAGGCGCGATCTGCAGCCTCACAGGGCACCATCTTAGTTTTTAAAGGGCCAGCAGTACCGTTTCGCCCCCCACCCCCTCGCGCATGCGCACGGGAGGAGAGCCAGGTGCACTTCCGGTCGCCATTGCTGTACATCCTTTGTTTATGAAGGTTAGAAGGCTACAAAGTGAATTCATTTTTGGTCAAACGTGACTTGCCTAGCGAGGGAGTCGTCACACTGTGGTTGACCAGTGAACACTGTACTCATATCGTGTATTTGGCTGTCTGACTTGCTGGCAACGATTGCATTGCTTGTCTTGTGGTGGATAATTATAATTTTATATATATGATATGCTTGGTTTCAGTGTAGTTTTTATTAGCTTTAGTATATATATTTGTCAAGTGCAAGATAAAAAAAAAGTCACTATTGTGTAATAAAGTCAACAACAATGCTCAAACAACTTTTTGACCATCCTTCTTCCCAACGAATGTACAGCAATACTGAAATAATTCCATTTAAAATAAACTCCAAAAGCTCAGCTATGACATTGACAAGATGAAAAGGGCAGGGCATTTTTGCTATAATTATAGTTTGTTTTAGCTACTTTTATAAATGTAAACAGTAGTTTCGTTCATTTTCGTCTTTTAGGCACATTTTCGTTTTATTTCTCGGTTTCAGTTGGAGTCATTTTGTTTGTTCCCATCCATCCATTATGCAAGCTGCATATCCTCACGAGGGTCGCAGGCATGCTAGAGCCTTTTCCACCCATCTTTGGGCAGCAGGCCGGGGTATGCCCTGAACCGGTTGCCACCCACTCGCAAGTACAAAACCAGTCACACTCACAACCATATTTAGAGACAATTTAGTTCACACAATCAACCTAGCATGCAAGTTTTTGGAATGTGGGAGTACCCGAAGAAAACCCACGCAGGCACAGGGAGAACATGCAAACTCCACACAGGAAGGCTGGTGCCCGGATGAGAACCCATGACCTCTGCGCTGTGAGGCGGACATGCTCACCAGTTGCACACCGTGCCTGCCTGTTAGTTTTCATTAACTATAAAAACCTTACGTGTGTGTGTGTGTGTGTGTGTGTGTGTGTGTGTCTACATCATCCTCACATCACATGAACACGTTTGCCATCCTGATTTTGAGGGTCTGAAGATGGCCGAGGGGATGACGCGTGTCTGTGTGAAAGCGCGCTTAAAATCCCGCCTTTGCTGGGTGGCTACTGTCTAAAAAGGAGAAGGGGGTAAATGCCGGATCCCTCCAATTTTGCAGAATATCTATGTGAAAGACAATAATGTGGATAAAGTCAATCTGGCAAAGTTCCACTTACTAAAGTCACATCCGAGGTGGGACATCGCCGGTGTCAGAAAAATGCCGCAAAGTTGAACACCCTACCCTCACCTCTGCCGCATTCCTTGCCTCACACCACACGCTGATGTCCTCTAACGATTTGATTGGCTGCCGCGAGGCTTCATCTCCTGAGGAAGAGACCACTGAACTTAGATTATCAACAGCAGGTAAAGGCGCAGATAGAGAGAGATTCGAAGAGAAAACTTGGTGGAGAGAAGAGAAGTGGCGGTAAAAGAGGCCAAAATCCAGCGCTGTCAGGGTGTCGCAGTTTAATCTGCAGGTCACAACAGAAAGATTAGAAGACATAGAAGTAGAATGTTTTCCATTTTGCCACTGAACTTTTTGGGATAGTATGGGCAGGAACCTTCTCGGGCTTCACGTAGAGAGAGGCTGACACGGGAGAAGCTTGTTTCATGCGGTGGCTCAGTATTTTGGTATCAGGTGGCTTGAGCGGATGACTGGTTAGTTGGCCAGCTGGCTGCCTCTTTGTGTGTGTGTGTGTGTGTGTGTGTGTGTGTGTGTGTGTGTGTGCATCAAGATAAATGAGCGCAAGGTAAGACGACATGGTGTGAGGAATGGGCCGCGCGCTTCAGGGCCAGCCCGAGGGTCACCGCCGGTGGGTGGCGGCGCGCCCGGGTCGCCGAGTCGAGATGTTGTCAGCGAGAATTAACGAGCGGCAGGTAGTCGGCGTGGCGCGCGGCAGCAGTGGCGAACGAAAATTAATGCGCTGCTACAATGTACTGTACTGCTGCTAGTGGGAGTGGATATCGATAGGATTATCGCACTGTAAGTTGCTGGCATCGATAGGTGGACATGTGAAAGCGCTGTAAAAATGAAGATGTATTGCAAAGATACATGAATCATCTTCCGACCAATGAAATGAAATTTGATGACACCCCAGCGGCACACCTTTCGAGCTCTCGCGGCACGCCGCCACAATTGCACCTGGATCACGACATAAGACAACCACGTCGAGTATCAACCGTCGCGAAGGAACCGAGGGAGATATCGGCTCGATGCTGGTTACTTTATTTCTTCCTGAATGTGATAACTTCCACCGTGTCGTGTTGGCAAAGATGTTTATTGAGCCAATAAACTTAGAGAGTGAGAAGTTGCCTCATTTCCTCAAGCCGCAAAGAGGAAGTTCTTCTCTTCATTTGCTGGTCAACCTCGCTTGACCTCTATTTATAGACATACACAGACAACTTTATATGCGCTTAGTCTCCTCTTGGGTACCCCCCCCCAAAAAAAAAAGTAAATGCAGTCCAAATCTAAATGAAAAAAAGGTAAACACAAAAATGCTGAAATTAGCTTAACTCCACAGTCTCCGCTCGGCTGCACTCTGCCCTAAGTCCTCTCTCAGATCAAATTAATCTCCATACCACTTGCCACATGCTGATAAGTGAATTGACAAAAAAAAAACATGGAAAAAAAAACACACCAACAGGCTAATGTTAGCTTAGCATGTTGGTGCAGTATGGCACTCCACAATCGAAACGGAAAAAATGTGTCTCGTGGTGTTTTTTGTTTTTTTCATAGTTTCCCACTTTTTGATGACTGTTCTCAACCGTGTGCTGCTTTCAGTTTCTCTTTGCCTTTATTGCCTCTCGCTGACAGCGCCATCCGCGCCGTGTCCTTGAACGCAACGTTTGAGGAACCTTCTGAGCGCAGAAGCTCAGAAGCTGCTCGAGTGTGTTTGTTTGCGCTCGATGGATGATTTCTCTACTTTCTGCTTGCGTGCACGTGTGTGGGTGCGCATGTGTGCGTGCGGATAAGAGGGTGTGTGGGGAAGTGGCGGCCGGCTTTGCGTCAGCAGGGTGTGGTGTGATAACATGCAGGCGGCTTCTCTCGCTTGCCTCACTGCTCGCCAGATGGAGGACACACCCGGTGTTTCATTTCACTCTTATGTGCACTCCCTGCGTGCATTTGCGTGTTTGTGTCTGCGTGCAATAGCGTCTTTCGACTCGCCCTGGTCCAGGATGGTCGTTTTTGACCGTAAAACTGCTAAAACCACAGTGCAGCGAACGCATCGGTCAGAATGAGACACATTTTATCCAAGAGGAGACTGAGGGCAGCAAGGTGGATCAGCTAATATTAGCAGGACTGATCAGGAATTAGCTATTGTTAGCATGACCCTGCCCTCAGTCTCCTTTTGAGTAAAGTAAAATTGATCTCTGTGCCTTTGCCCGCAGTCTCCTTTTGGGTTAAATTTGTCTCTGTACAATTTCTCCATACCTTTTCTCTCAGTCTCCACTTGGATCGTTTTCATATCTCCATGCAATCCAGTGTGTCAGAACCACTTTTTTTCGGAGTGAACTTGACGTGAACCTGGAGCGTGCGGTCACTTTATTTTTACCCTCTTTATTCATGCTCATTGTGCAAAAAAAATCCCCAACAAAAATCTCTTGCAATGTGATGTGATGTGTGCGTGTTTCTGTACCTTTTTTTTTTTCTGGGGTGCCTTGGGGGTTTTCTCCGCCTCCGAGCAGCTCGTGGGAGCGGGCAGTCGTGTTATGAGCGCATATGTGTGGATCCTGCAGGGGGCAATCCCCCACCCCCCCATCGGAAACACACACACACACACACACACACACACACACACACACACACACACACACACACACACACACACACGGTGAGGACCTGTGTGGTGGTGGGGGGGTTGCAGTGACAGCGAGTGAGCAGAGCGCTGACCCAGTTAGACTCGGCTGTCCCGCCCTCTCTCTCCCTCTCTCTCATGCTGCAAAAGTGGGGGAAGCATGTAATAATGCTTAGGTGGAGCTATGCTAATATGCTAATCTACTAATCATAGTGGCGGTTAAGGCTAACATTAGCCTACAACTCCCCAGTCATAATGTTGAACGGATCCAACTCCATTTTCTTTGGGCTGCTTTTCAAGTGTTTGGATGTTCCAACAGTTTTAGGGACAACCTGAAGGCTTTTTTTTTTTTTTAAACTGTACTGACGGCTGATGGTGAAAAGAGTAATTGACAACCATTCATTTGCAGTGCAGAAAATGTAAAAACAAACAACAGATCGGCTTTTCCGTGTTCTTCTTCTGGAGTGTTAACGGTGCTTACTGGTTCATTAGCGCCACCAACTGACATTGTCCTTCAAATGCAAGTAAACTTACATTAATTGATGGTGGCCTGACGATGCCAACTTTGCTGGTGCTTTGAACTAGTGGGGTTCTGAAGCACACACACAGACCTCACATTTTTGTTGGTATCGAAAAAAAAGAATAATTCACCCAATCAATAGCTCACCCCCCCCCAAAAAAAAAAACAAAAGTCAAGACACAATAAATGTGGGTTCACTGTTATGTAAAAATCCATTCAAAAAAATGGCTTCCAAAAGGTGCAATGTGGTGGGGGTGGGGCGTGTTAAAGAACTAAATATAGTGGGGGGGAAATTTTGGGGTGGGCTGGGGTTACCATTTGAAAGTATTGACAAGTTTGTGGATGCCATACAACTTTGTACTGTTTTGCTGTTTGACATTTTTCAAGCGCTGCAATCCAGTTTGGCGGACGGACGGACGGACGCAACTCTTGAGTCTCCTTCCGAGCTGGTAGCCGGCCGGGCGTTAACGCGTGAACGCGGTTCACGCTCGGCTGGCCTTTTAGCAGATAAAAATAGCCTGTTAAAAACGTGCCGGCGACGGAGCCGCGTTTGAAGCCCTCTCCAGAAATACTTCACTTGCTCTTAAAATGTGATGCTGGGACAAAAAAAGGGAAGCAACAAAAGTAATAACGATTTTTTTGTGTGTGTAGACGACAGTTCTATCAGTGAGGCATGAAACAAATATTTTCAGTTTGGATTAGCCGAGATTACAATCGCAGGTTGTTTTTTATTATTGGTATTATTTATTATTATTATGATTTTTTTTTTTTTAACAGTAGTTTTCAGAGGGGTAAGGAACAGTCACTTGGGCCTGATTCTTACCACAAATAGTGAAAAATGCTTGAAAAAAAGTTTAGACGTGCCTATGTATGCCATCATATGGCAGCGAAGCACTACTTCTTGATTAACAGCTTGATGCCGCTTCACCATGTTTACTTCGAAACCTGGGCTCCATCACCGCGCAGACCTCAGAGGCCGACTGGGTTTCCATTTATTTAGCATTTCTTTCATTTCTATTCAGGATCGGAATCATGCTGTGATTTTTAGAGCAGCAGCAGAATTTTTAAAACGTATTCCGCATCTGATTGGGGAGCCAGTGTAAAGCCTGCTTTGGAAATTAAGTTGAGTTGGCACTTGAGTCAAGTAATATGCTCTGATCTCTTTGTTCTGGTCAGAACCTGAGCTGCAGAGTGCTGAATGAGCTGCACATGTTTGATGCCCTCTTGAGCGAGTCCACCGAGAAGGCCATTTGAATCATCGAGTCTACTGGAGATAAAAGCTTGAATAAGCTTCTCCTGGTCTGCTCGGAGTAGCCGGCCTTTCAGTCTCGAGATGTTTTTCAGATGGGAAAAGGATATTGATTCGATATGATTGCTGAAAGCCAGATCAAGTCTAACAGCACCCCAAGGTTTGGGACTTGGTCTTTGGTTTTGAAGAGACAGTGACTCCAAGTGTTTACAAACAGCAGGACAGTGAGCTGCTTCACCCCTCTCCCCCCTCGAATGCTTTTATTTGCTCACTGGCTCCTCATTCTTTGTTTTTGCTTCTCGTCTTTTCGTTTCTTGGTCGTCTCCTTGGCTAACCAACCCCCACCCCCAGAAACCCCCCGCCTCCCACCCTGACTTCCTGTGCGGAGATCACAAGCTGACAGGGTCGCGCCCACCCCGCCCTTTTTTTTTTCTAGTTCCTGGAACTCTGCACTCACAGAGCGAGACCCCTCCTCTCGCAGTCCAGTGGTCCTCATAAGGTCTTACATGCTAACTGAACCCCCCCCCCCCCCCCCCAACCACCCCCGCCTCCCCCCCAAGCGACGAACACCCCCCTAATCCCACCCCACCATGGCCTCCACCCCAACTGCCTCGTCGAAGTGGGATTTGTAGAAGGTTCCCATTCCTGCCTTTTCTGAGTGAGCGCGGTTGGAGTCCAGATGACTTCTTAATATTAGCGTGTTGGATGTTTTATTCCCCCCACCCCCGTTTTTTTTTTTTTTATCCTGTTCCACTAAATTCTCCGCCCAACAGGGGTGCTCCAGATTAGGTCAAAACAAACCTTGAGGAATTATTGGCTAATCCTTCCTGTGGTTGCGGCCTCTCAGGCTGCCCCGTGTTAACTCCTGACAAGGACAAAAGACGTTTTTGGAACAAGCTGTTGTTTTTTGCGAGTTTTTGGCAAGACGATCCCACCCAAGCAAAGACGATTCTCATGCAAACACATTGCTAGTGTTGTTGTTTCACATTTTGGGTGTCTGGGTTGTCACAACAACAACAACAACAAAAATGGCTCCCTTTTCAAAAGTTCTGCTTTTCTCCTTTCGAAATGTGCGTTTTTCGTTTGCATACGTCAAAAGCGCAGTTGAGCACGCATGCCGCCATCTTCAAACGTCAGTCTTTGGACGAGCGAACCGGAGGACGTTTTTTGTTTTAGCTGGCGGCGTAACAGCAGTGCTTGTTTTGTCACAGTGCGGGGCGCAGTTTTCGCCATCCTGACAGTTTCCCAAGCTGACCCCCTGTTGTGTTTTCCTCTTCGGTTTCACGACCTGGGCCTTGGACTTGCGGCTGTGTTCGGAATCTTGCTTCTTTACGAGCTTTGTGAGCTTCAGGGATGATCCATTTGAAACGTTTACTTTTTTTTTAGTTTGACACATGGACGCAAAAACTGGTTTGAAGTGTCAACAGTGAAATGCTAACCAAAACAGCAGCAACTACTGTGGCAGTCAGCAGTTTGTCGAATGAATCAAAGTGTTCTCATCTGAAATGCGATTCAATTCAAAATGTTCTTTTTGCCCGCCAGAGTGACTCCAACAATAAAAATCTGAATGGATAAGAAATGAAACTGTTTTTTAGAAATATAAATATATTTTTTAAATAAACATTTTAGACAAAACAATCAAGTCTTGCATATTAGTTACTACGTTATCACGATGTAATTACTAATTATGTTTCAGGGTCATGGAAAGAGAACTGTTTGAAGTGCAAGGATGTTTGTCAGTTGGGGGGGAGTAGGTGTGGCACGGAGAGGCCTTTACCTTTGTTTAGAAGCACAGAGGGGGCTCTGTCCCCCTCACAATGGGACTAGAGGGACACTAGTGTGTGAGTGTGTACGTGTGTGTGCGTGCGTATTTGTGTGCGTGTCTTTGGGTGGGGTGACGCAACCAGTCACACCCCGTAGCCGATTGGTCGAGGACACGCCTCAGTGTGGAATCCACCAGAGCCAAGTCACATGACAAACACTCTTCAACAGGCGAGCCCGCAGAAGCCCTGAACGATTTTATGGGGGAAGGGGGTTAGGGGCGTTCCATGACAATTTGTAGGCATGTCAATCATGCTTGGACCCACCAAAAGCCGTTCCTGAAAATAAACAGGACGTTTGCCATTTTGTTTTGTTTTTTTTCCCACGTCGTAGGCAGGTCTGAACCATGGAGCATTTTGGGATCGAGATGGACGGGAAAGACCAGAAAAAGTGCTCAGGTGCACGGGTCACTTTTCACAGAAATCTGGCAACTGGAGCTACTAACAGCAATTTTTTTTTCAATCAATATAGATTTTTCTAAGGGACTGTATGTTTTTGTCTGTGCCTTTCACAGGAACGACTGCAAATTTGACACTTTGACACGCAGCATTACTGTCCGAGGATCGTGATGTCAATTTCAGCCTATCGCTCTCAGCCCTCAGCCACGTACAAAGGTGCACGCTTGGACCATTTGGGGTATTTAATTGAGCCCCTGAAGCTGGTTTCACTTTGCACCACGAAATTTGGGAGTCTATCTTGAGAAGACCCACAAAAAGGTGTCATGAAGCATGCCTGAAAACACAGAGAGGCTGTCATTTCCAGATCGGTGGCGCACTGGAATCCTTCTGAAATATTCAGCCCCCAAAATGTAAAATTTGGTGGCAGGTCTATCACGAGAAGAGGGCCCACAAAAAAAATCTCAAAAACCCATGCCTGAAAAGAGACAGCCGGTCTACCATTTTGGGTTGAAAATTGCCACTGCTGAGTCATTTTGTCCATTTCAAAGAGTCCGTCAAAGACAAACTCCCTCAAACTCGAGATAGTGTTGAATATTTGCTAAATCTGAACCGTATCTACGAACCAGATGTGTGCCGCTAACTTTCGAAGGGTTTGCATTTTCACTTGAGTGTGTCTCTCTCTGGCGCATGTTAGCGAAGTTTGACTTGGGTAACTTTACGACGCAAAGCTTTTTCTCCCGCATTGAGACGAGCCGCAGCTCTCCATTACAACACAGCTCGCATTTCAGCACGTCAATAATTTAAGAGACGACGACTTGTTTGAGTCCCAGGGCTGTGTGACTCTAGTTAGTATTTAATGTGCCTTTACTAGAGGGCCAAGGCACTTTATGAGCCTTTTATTTTACGGCTTCTGTGTATACAACGTTGAGGCGCGTTGTGTCCTTTCAACTGCTTTTGTTTGGCCTCAAAGAGGATGAGGATGACGTGTAACCCTATGTAACTTCCTCAGCCACACCCCGCAAGAAATTTGTCAGGTAATTGACTTAATTAGTGCAGCCAAGTCCAAATCAACCTAGTACCCCCCCCCCCCCAAAATCTAACTTTACAGTCAGCGTGTGGACTAACCTTTGCGTTGACGTGGCTGCTGTAGAGTGCCTCGTTGCTGGCCTCGAGAGTGCGTGCTTTACCCAGAGCGGCAATCCGATAAGGCGTTCCCTCCCTGAATAGCAGAAGAAACGGAAGGGTTAACCAGACATGTTGAGAAATCATTTTTGCGTGTTAATGTCCAAACTGTGCTTCATGTAAAGTTTTTGCATCATTTTTGGGAATCAAACCGCTGTTATTTTTGATGAATACTTTGGCCTACTGCGTTACGTAGTGACTTTGAACTCAGTATTGCTCCTCGTCTTGTGAATTGTGCCCTACTTCGAGTCCTCTGACAACTTGTTTCCACGTGAGGGGGCATGGAGAGGCTTTTACCTTTCTTTAAAAGCCAACTCCCCTTGATGAACACTTAGGCCTACTACGCTACTGTTATGAGTGACTTTTTTTTTCTCTTTTTTGTTTTGGGCGGTGGAACTTGGTGTTGCACGACTTCTGAATGGTCAAGTGTGTTGTTGTGAATATTAGAGGAAGTTCTTTGAGGAAATGGTTTGTTTATCAGAAGGTGAGACTCTTGTAAATGCGTGTGGACCGAAAAGGCCTCGCCACACCTCATTGTGTGTGTGTGTGTATGTGTGTGCGCGCTTCCAGAAAAGGGTGTGTCCGCCTGCCTGGCTGAAAGGGAGGGAGGGGCGACTCCTCCCTGCTTCCCCCCTCCCACCCTTGCTCTCATTCTTTGGCTTGTTATTCCTCACCGGCTCCTCATTCCCTCAGTTGGAAGCCTCGACATTAGGCCTCCTTTTTTTCCTCCCCCTTCTCTCGCTCTCTCCTTTTTTTTTTTTTTTTTACTTTTTTTTTAATATACTTTCTCTGCCTTTATCAAAGTGAGTTAAATGTTCATTTCCTACCCTGTCCTCAACTTTTCTACCTTCCCCCTTTGACCATGACACCATCTTCTTCTTCTTCTTCTGTCAGAGGAGGAGCGGTGCCCAAAAGAAGAAGAAGAAGCCGTCGGTCACCGCCCTGACGCAGGAGGCCACGCCGCCCTCGCCGGCCAAGGAGGAAGAAGAGGAGGAAGAGGAAGAGGAGGCGCCAGACATGCCCTCAGTCCAGATCAAAGCTGAGCCAGAGGAGATGGAGTGCACGGTGAGGAGGAGGAAGAGGCGTGGGTGTGGCCAGGTGGTCCATCTAGCTGCTAGTATCGAGTGGTTGGCGTTGAGCAATTAGCATCTAGCCCTTAGCATCAAGCGGGTAGAATGTGGCAAGTGTGCGGCAGTTTTAGTGTTGACTGTTTTTACTTCATTGTTGTAGCTGTTTGGTAGTTATTTGTCTTACATGTGATTTTCATTGCATCACTTAGTTTCAGCTGTAGTTGCAAAAAATAATAATAATTCAGTTCAAATGGGTTGGCACCTAGCAGTTAGCATAGCTAGCAGTTAGCATGAAGTGGAGGGAATCAAGTGGATAGGAGCATTTATTGGTTAGCATCCTGTGGCTAGCATCTCGAAGGTTCACAACCAGTAGTTAGTACGTACTGGTTCACCTGTGTTCGCTAGAATCCACCGGTGAGTGGTTAACATCAGGCGAATAGGAAGTAGCATCTAGCGGTTAGCATTGAGAGCACGGCTGTTAAACTCAAGGCGAGTGGATAGGATAGAGCAGGTGACTTCTAGTGGTCGGCATCTAGCAGTTAATATCCCGCGGTTAGCCTCAATCAGATGGAATCAAGTGGCAAGGACAACAGTGAGCGTCTTGCAATTAATCTTGAACAGTTAGCATCTCGTAGTTAGCATCCAGCAGATGGATGCAAGTGTATATAATCTATTGAATAGGATGTAGCAGTTGCCATCCAGCCATTCGCCCCTAGCAGTTAGCATCAATGTAGCAGAATCAAGCGGTTAATCAAGTGGGCCGCATCGAGCCGCTAGCGTCAAACGGATAACATTTAGAGAGACGCTTCTTCCAGAGATTCCGCAAACGGTGGTGCGCGAGATGAAAAGTGCCGACGCTTGTGACGGAATGTGAGAATGCGGGATGAAGACGCCCAGCTATGTTCTGATGGCGAGATAAGTACACAAGGAAGTCGGATGATGTTTGCTTTGCATCATCATCCCAGTGCCGAGTTTTTCCCAGATGTTTTTTTTTTTCCCTGCTAATGATGCACAGACACAAAGTTGATCTGGCAATTTTCTGCCTTCTGAGATATAGCTGCGGTCCCCCTTTTTATGTTGGCCTCTACAAGCTGGCATTTTCCTGCCTTTTTGTTCTATATAAAAGGACCTGATGTGATATGAAGGGACAGAGCCAAGGCAGCAATTTTCTGGCTTCAGAGGTAGTATTAGGACCGTAGCAAACCCTGCACGGCGCCTGCAACCACTTTCGCGCTGCCAGTGTGGCGCTTCCTCATTCGGTATTGCTCCTCTGTATAAACAGCAGCAATACAGAACGAGGGGCCAAATTTGGCAATTTTCCAATTTCTGAGGTAGAATCAAAGCGTGACGGAGTGTAAATGGTATTCTGTGATACAAGCACGGTATGGTAAGGTTGACTTTTGGTGAAGTATAATTATCCAGGCGGTGGCAATTCCGCCTCACAGTACAGAGTAACCAGGCGGTGGCCTTCCTGTGTGGAGTTTGCCATGTTCTCCCCGTGCCTGCGAGGGTTTTCTCGGGGTACTCCGGTTTCCTCCCATATTCCACAAACTTGCATGCTCAGTTAATTGAGCACTTCAAATTGTCTAAGTGTGTTGTGGGCTGAATGGTTGTTGTTCATCTAGGCGTGCCCTGCGATCGGCTGGCAACCAGTTCAGGGTGTACGCCGCCTGCTGCCCCAAGACAGCTGGGATAGGCTCCAGCAGCGACCCAGCATAATGGTCTCAGAAAATGGATGGACGGATACTTATCTTGGATGAAAAGTTCATCTTGTGGAAAATGTAATGACACTTTTACCCAAAGACAAACGCTCCTTTGTACCCCGGCGCGTAGCGATTTTAAACCGAAGAGTTCCCCAAGGCTCAACACTCAGACCCCTTTCATTTCCATCCAGTCACAATCACATGATACTGTCAAGGCTCAGTCAGTCAGCGAACGCATCATCTGACAGGGTAAGCGTGGCCCAAGTTACGTATGAACCCAAAAGATGATGACCCTCATGTCCAAAGGCCCGCAAATCGACCGCCCGGTTAAAGCAAACGTCGGGTTCAAAGTTCACTCTGCGGGCCTAGCCGTCAATGCCACCAGGCTCTTACTTCCTCCTCCGCCACCATTCTTCTTCTAAAAAGTCCTTGCCTTTAATAGGATGTGTCGAGGGGAGCGGTCAAACTGCGCTTCCGCCCGGTGTAACCGTGGCAACCGCGGCAGCTACGGCGGGAGTTGCCCAAAAAGACTCCCAGACCCTCCCCCGTTCCCACCCCACCTCCCTCCGCCACCTTTTTTCCACTTCAGCCAACAGCGCGCGCACACACACACACACACACACACACACACACACACACACACACACACACACACACACACACACACACACACACACACACACACACAAGCTACCAGCATAGCAAATTGAATAGCTCCGTAATCTCTCTCTCTCTGGCATACACACTCGCACAAACAAGGCCTTGTGTGTGTGTGTGTGTGTGTGTGTGTGTGTGCACATAAACAAGTCTGTTGTCCTCCAGCAAACAAGAGTAGTCATGCACAACGTCGGCAACACACACACACACACACACACACACACACACACACACACACACACACACACACACACACACACACACACGTGTTTGTGTCATGAGAGGTTAGCAGCCTCGCACTTGAGCCAGGAGGCTTTTTTGCTTGTGTGTGTGTGTGTGAGACAAATCAGCAAAAGGACACAACATGCACAATTTTTTTTTTTTTTGGGGGGGGGGGTAATGGGAAAGGCGCGGCAGCAAATGTGGCTACGCCTAAGCTGGTGCGGGCTGATGATGTCATCACTTACAGATGGTACATTCGGGACCAATGGGAGATTTCAGATCTCCCAAGGAGGAGAAGGCACATGGGAAAGACATCCCGATTGATTTTTACCACTAAAAAACAGCAAACCCAGCGATGATGGCCATGTTTTTATGAATGGCGGCACATTTTTTGTGCAAAATGCTTCTGAACTCTTGCTACAGTGATCCCCCCCATCCATCGATCTATCCAAACAAAAAAAAAAGATTTTTTTGGGGCGTTTCAAATTTGTCCCTCCAAATGTTGTGAGTTCCTTTGGAGGGTGGCTCAAACCACAAACAGTTTTGGACTGTAGTTTTTTTGTGATTAAAAATAGAATTAAATGGAAACAAAAAGTCAGGACAATACAAGCTTTTCATCAGACAATATTGTCATCATGAAACAAAAACATTTGTCAATGTTTTGTTGTTTTTCCCGGTTGCTACGCAGAAATACGTGTTTCACTTTACCAGATAATAATATCCATGGCAAAAATTAAAATAAGACAAAGCATGAACTGTATTTCTGAATTTTGTCAGAAACAACCGATAATACAACACCCCCTTGCCAATTTTTTTATTTTTTTCATCCAGGCCACTTTTTCGGGTGCGTTTTCTTGTGATTACAAAATGACATGGTGTGGAGTGATGACTTGGCTTTGAACCGCCTCACTCGCTAACAAGCCCGGGCATGCCACCTGCGGGGTCTCAGAGTTGAAACTGCAGTCCATCACATTTAGCAGAACAAACCATGTGACAGATAAGGAGGAAATTAACATTTGCCAACCACTAATCTTAACGAGGCCGGCTGATTTTTACACTCGCAACAACAAATCTAACAGCGTTTCTCACATTTGTACGAATTATGGTGTGGTTTTAGTGCAAAATGCAACAAAATGTCTTTATGCCACAGATTTCATCCTGTGGATGGTACAGCATTTTTTTTTTTTTTGTAGCAAGAATGTAGCAGGCCTGTCCACTGAATTTGCACCATAATTAGTAAAAAATGTGACAAAACTTGTCGGACGTTGATGCAATGTGGTAGTGACTAATGGAGGTCATTTAGTGCAGCGCGGACCTCCACTATCATTTGGAATAAAATGGATACCAAGAATTTTGTTGGATTTTCCATAAAAATGACACCGATTTGTGGAATTAGTTTTTATTTTGTTTATTTTATTTTTTAATTTTATCTTCTTTGTTTGTCTGCGACCATGGCTTGTCACTCAGCTGAGTGGAGACCTCAGCCAAGGTTGAACAGTAACAAAAAGAGTGGAAAACAAAAATTGCTGCGTGGATTTAGTCGGTTCTCGCACAAGTTTGCATCCGAAACATAAAAACTGTTCCAAAAATGATTTGATTTGTTGTTTTAGCAATGCTACAAAGGCCGTTGGGTGTCACTCAGTTGAACTGTTGACAAAAAAAAAAAATTAAACAAATCTCGATGACACAAATTTCATACAATCTTGCACAAAATTTGCAATTTGTTATAAATGGTACAAAAAAATTCAATTTGTTATTTTAGAATTTTGTACCAAAAAAACATGACAAAAAAAAAGTTAAAATCTGTGACACTGTGGATAAAAGAGAATAGGGAAAAATTGAGTCGGACTTTGCACAAGAATTGCACCACAAATAGTCAAAATGTGACCCAAAAAATGTCGATTCCTTCTTTCCTCGCTGCATAGTTTGAGCCCGAAAGTGTTCTTCCCGAGGCGTAGTCGTTGACTTTGAGCCGTCACTAAGCAGCATCAACAGCGCTAATGCTGGATTAGGTAACGTCAGGGTGTGGCTAGCGGGCTACGCTAACAGGTGGGCGAGGCAGGCGGCGGGTGGGCGTACGCCAGGGAGGGGCGGCCTGCTGGCATCTTTTGTGGTTTTCTATCCAAGCCAGCTGTTGTTTTTGCTCACACTGTTTTTCCCTTCTGATACCCGAGCGTAACGGCCGCGCCGCTCGGCTGCACAACACGTTGATGAAAATGAACAGACGCGCAATGTTTTCCCTCTCTCTCAACTCGTGGCCTATCGGTTGGTGCCCCGAGCAGCAAAGATGACAAGGAAGCAAAAGCGAATGCAATTCAGTGAGGTATTTTGGAAAATATGTATATTAAAATGAAAAAAAAATTGAACAAGAAACCTAAAACAGACACTGGAAAAAAATATGAAAAGAAAAACTTTGTAAATTATGTAATTAATAATGATAATAAGCATGATCATCATCATAAATAATCATGATCACATGCTTAAAATTAAAATGCAAATAAAATAATTTAAATCTGTTAAATATTTCCTCTTAATAGAATAATGTGGCGTAAAAAAAACAAACAAATAAATACATAAAGCATTGTAATCAATTAAAGTCTGTACTCATTATATGCATGCATGCATGCAAAAAAAAAAAAATAATAAAAAAAAATAAAAAAATCGAATAAAGCATGTCTTTCTGTACTGTGCGTATTGGCCAATCAGACAAAAAGTGGGCGATCTTCAAGAGACAGGAGCCCAAATGTTCACTGCGTGAAAGTGTATCCTGCCTTTGCAGGGTCTCGGTGTAAAAACTGATCAGTTCCACATTTCCGTCTGTGGCCGGCGTGGAGCGATTGCAAGGCGAGGACATGGTTGACCCACTTTCTTAATCGCGTGCCACAAAATGGCAGCAAAGCAAAACCTACATGGGCGGGGAAGGGTGTGGTTGGCGCAGCCGAGCGGGAGACTGAGGGAGAGGGGTGAGAAAGGTGAGCGAGGACGGACGAGGGTGTCGCCGGGGAAGGGAAAGGAGTGCCACAACATGGAGGCGGCTGATAGCTCCCCAGTTTCCATGACAACGCGAGGCCCTTTTTTTTCCCGCCCACACTTCCCCCTTCGTCTTCTTTCACCACCACACCTCTTTCCTCTTCTATCGGCATCCTCAACTTATGAAAAGGAGGGAACATTTTTTTTTTTTGTGCCCAGCCCTCCGGTTGTCCCGCGTCACCCGATCTAAAAGGGCCAAGTTGAGGCCTCGCCCTGGCCCTCGCCCAGAGCCAAGCCACACTCAACTGAACTGGAGTGGGGCCAGCTTCTTCTTCTTCTGCTGCTGCTGCTCCTTTTTCTAGTCTACACCCCCCCGCCCCCCCCCTCAGCCTGTTTTCTGGTTGCATCCCACACAGCGGGCCAGTGTTTCCCTGCGAGCGACATGCGGGAAACGCAGGCCTCGCCAGCCGGGGAAAGTCTCTGTTAGGATTCGGCTCCTCGTCGATGTTAAAAGTGACGCCATGTCGTCATGTGCCGGGAAAGCAGTCAGAATCTTAGCAGAAGATTGGAATACAGAGAAACACAAGACAATGCTATGATACGATTTTTTAATCTTAAGAAAATAAGACGAACTATTGTAACTAATAAGACAAACGTTGAGGGTAAAAATTATCAGTGTATTCTTTTCTGAAAAAAAAAATGCAAGAATGAAGTTACTTTTGTTCAAGAAAATGTGCCCAAAATTTCGATAAAGCACTCATCATTTATGAGAATAATAAAGGAAAGAGTTCGAATGCAAAAAGAAGTTTGATACTTTGGGAAAAAAATGTGACAAAAAGGAAGTCGTTTTCAGAAAAAAAAATGTGGCCATTTTTTCCATAATCTTACAAGAATGAAATGGAATTCTAATACAAAATATTGATGACAAATACCAAAAATAGTTGGGATATGGTAATAGTTTTTTTTTCCTTCTCAAGAAAAAAAAGTCAATAGTTTTGCCCAAAAAGTGACATTAGCAAAAAAAAATGCATGATAACATTCCAAGAATAAAGTGTTATTTTTCAAGATAAAATGTTTTTTTCAGGCCGGGAGTGGTGCGGATTAAAAGGAAGAGTTGAAAAAAAATCCCCGTGCACATGCGCGATGTCTTGAAATTAATAGTT
>NW_017804842.1:1258165-1305698 GCF_001891065.2 Hippocampus comes
TCTACACCGCCGTGCCCGCGGACGGCGTCGCCGCCGCCACCGCAGCCATCACCGTGCCGCTCATTGGCAGCGACGGACGGTCGGAAGGCTCCGGTAAGGAACGTCGGGGCTGGGTTGGACGCGCTTTCAGTTGCGCCCTCACTTCAAATGACTTCTGAGTTCACAGTTAGCGCGGCATTCGCCGCAACGTCCCTCCATCTGCCAGGAAAAAGACAAAAGAGCGTCTCGTTTGTCTAGCAGCAGCTCATAGACTTTAAATAACTTCACATATCGGTCATTTTTGCCCCCTACGTTTGATCTGAGCTAGTCGTCGCATTAATGTGTATGTCGTCTCAAGAACTTTGACAAAGATTGAAGTAACCGCTTGAAGGTAGCTAAAAAAAACAAAAAACAGAACAGATGCTCATATTACTCCATTTTTTCCCCCTATGTTTGATTTGAGCTAGTCGTCGCATTAATGCGTATGTCGTCTCAAGAACTTTGACAAAGATTGACGTAACCGCTTGAAGGTAGCTAAAAAAACAAAAAACAGAACAGATGCTCATATTACTTCTCAAAATAACAGCTTAACGATATCATCGTAACGTAACGCGAGGTAAGATAGTGCTACGATCACATAGCCTAAAAGTAGCGTGGCCTAATATGAGGTTATGTCAAGTAGGTTGTGCCCCGCCCACTGCCCAAAGACAGCTGGGAATGGGCTCCAGCACGCCTGCGACCCTCATGAAGGTAAGCGGCGGCTCGGATAATGGATGGATGGAAGAGGTGTCATTTTGGCAGGAGGCAAAGTATCAAAGCACAACCGATTCCTGAAAGAAATGAAAGCTTTCCATAAGCTACCGGTTCATTTAATCGAGCGTAGCTCTGAATGTTCGCCAAACACGTGCCAGCTCGCTTACTGTTTGTACTGAGGGAGTGCACCATAAGATACCGTACATATTATATTTATTCATATTCGTCGAAGATCTTGCGGCGGCGTGGGAGGTGGTGAGGCAGACAGGAAGTGAGGGTCAAGGAGGGAGCGCCTGTCTTTTTTTTTTTTTTTTTAATGGCACGATGTCAGAGTGGGAGTGAGCGAATCATTGTCTCCAGGGAGCAAGAACACTTCTTTTTGCTCTGTGTGTGTGCGTGCTCACTTTTAACGTGCCACACCCTTGATCCTTCCACCGCCTCCGTGCAAGGGTGGACGTTGTTTATCCTGCAGGGTGTAACGCTTTCACTCAACGATTAATCCTTCCATTTTCAGTCGACAGTATACTTCATCTCTTCATATTTCAATTTATAACACAGGTCATATGTAAGACCAAGTTATGGAGGATCTTGAGGTAATATAGTGTGAAGGTCATGGATTTCACGTTGAGCTGGTGCAACGTCAGGTAACAGGGCGCAAAAAAAGCAGTGCGGCGCAAGATAGCATACAACCAAATCGTGTTCACAATACCGCTTATTCTGACGAGAGTCGCAGACGTATTAGAGCCTAGCCTAGCTACCGTAAGGCGGCAGGCGGGGCACACCCTGAACCGGTTGCCAGCCAATCGCAGGGCACACGTAGACAAACAACCTTTGACACTCGCCGTCAAATCTAAGGCCAATTAGAATGATCAATTACCCTACCGTGCAAATTCGATAGCGCAGCATGAAGCAAACGGTAGCATAGCGTCAATGTAGCCAAACGTAATGCGTTGAGTAACAGGCACAATGTAGTGTCGCGTAACATGAAGGTAGCTCAATCTATAGGCAGTCCAACGGACATGTAGCGTAGCCAAAATGTAGCGTTACTTCATGCAACATAACGTTAATTTCGGGTGTCATGTTACATATTTTCAGTAGCAAAAGCCACGTCACGTGACTTAAAAGTAGCATAACGGAAATGTAGCACATCATCGTATAATGCAAATGTAGCCGACTAACGTAGATGAAGCCTCAACATAGCATAACCCCAAGATAGCATACATGTAGCATAAACCTCTTGTAGGTAAATGAAAAATAGGGCACCGTCTGTATTTTAATATTTCTAATCTTGCACTTTTTTTTCGACTTCCTCAGTGCGCATTAAGCCCGGTTCAACCTCTCCGGTGGAATATCACAGCGACAGCGACGCCGAGAGCGGGACCGAATCTGGATCGGCGTCACTCAGCGCCCAGAGCCTCGACGCAGGGTGAGCGCACGCTGCCTTTGTTATCGTTTGCATTACACATAAATATGCATTTCGAAGTTTTGGATTTGTTTGAGTGTGTTCGTTCGTGTGTTAGTAAGTCAGAGCGTCGTCTTCACACCTATTTGGGCGAGGCTTTGCAACGTTAACAGAAAGTTAGGGCGTGGACCTTGGAGTTTAGCCGTAATCTGACGTGTGCGTGCGTGCGCGCGCCACACCTTGTTTTCCAAATTGCCTCACACTGACCTTCCTGTATCGGGGTCATTGAAGAACAAAACAAGCAACAGGTAGTAAAAGGGTATAACACTTGATCAAATAATCAACTACGTATTTAACTGATGAAAATGAAGAGTAAATATAGTCCTGGGGGAAAAAAAACTCAATGAATGATAAATGAAAGACTAAGAATACAGACATAACAGAAGATAATAAATACTAATTACTTCAGTAAAATTATTTTTTTAAAGGTAAGCCTGAGAACACAAAATAATTTTAAAAAATACCATATATTTCTAAAAAACTATCCGGACAAAAATAACTTGCCCGAAGTGAATCCAAACAAAGTGAAAGACTAAAAATAAATAAATAAAAACACAAAGTAAGAACTGCCAATATAGAAAACGAATTTGAAACATAAGATAAATCATGACAAAATGACACAAGGCAAACAAAAAAAAAACCTTCATGATACAGACAACTTGATCTTTAAATTGATAAAAACAAAATTATGTATAAATATGTGACCTTTTATACAAACAAACAAACAAAACAAACCAACTAAAACATAATGGCCAAACTGGGTTAAGTGGCTATTTGGCGCCCCCCGGTGGCCTTTAGGACTCACTGTCCACCATAGTTCTCATTTTGACATTTGTGCACGATTCAATATTTCAGTCCACTTATGTTGCCCTCCGTCGGCCCTCAGGTCGGTGTTGGACTTGGAGCCTGCGGACCCCGACTCCCCGGACGTCAAGAGGCGGCGGATCCATATGTGCGACTACGAAGGCTGCAAAAAAGTCTACACCAAGAGCTCGCACCTCAAAGCTCACCGACGGATACACACAGGTCAACGCGAGTTCTGAATCCAAGTCCTTTTCTTCACCAAGCTCGCCAGTAGGCGGCTAGCCCCAGAAGCTGACGTGAGAGCGTAGCAGCATCGGCGTAATTCACGGCCACCCCCGACTCGACAACAGAATTCAGGATTGTGAATATTAGCACCAAAATATTCAACCATTTCAGAGCCTAATGCTAACCCATCACGTGAAACGTCTTCGGGGCCGGCAAACAAATGAACAGAGACGTTCATTCTAAACCTTCAAGAAATTGCAACTCAAGTGGTGTACTTCCTGGTACGAGTGCGCGTCCACTAACGTTGTGCCCTCCGTCTCCCCGCGCAGGCGAGAAGCCGTACCATTGCACCTGGGAGGGCTGCACCTGGCGTTTCGCCCGCTCCGACGAGCTGACTCGGCACTTCCGCAAGCACACGGGCATCAAGCCCTTCCGCTGCACCGAGTGCGACCGCTCCTTCTCGCGCTCCGACCACCTGTCCCTGCACCGCCGCCGCCACGTCATGATGTGAACTCTTTTTGGCTATTTGGGCGTCATTTCTTTTGGGGGCGGGGGAGGAGGTTCCCTCCCGCCGGCAAAACAAACTCTGCTACTACAGTTCAACGGCTCATCTTCTGCAGGTATACCAAGCATTCATGGAGGTTGGCGATTTTTCTCCCCACTCATCCGTCCATCCTTGTATCCAGACATTTTTTTTCTTCCCCCCTTCAAGCGTTACATTGGGATTTCTCCTCCTCGGCTGCTCCTTGCTCGCTTGGGGTGCGGCGTTTCATTTGAAAGACTTCCGGACATTTCTCTTGGATTTTCTTTTGTGGTAGGAATGCACAGTCTTTGAAAATGCATTTCTCGCCGCAGCACAGGTGATGAAAGAGGCGTTTCCTTCTTGGGGTGCGGCGTTTAATTTTTAGGATCTAAAAGTAGACGCCTGGACGAGCTGACTTGTCTTTCCGCCATTTTTTTTTTCAGCGTGGGTTGCGGCATTTCATTTTTTGGGGTAAAATTCAACGTCCGGACAACCAGGTGTATGGTTTTTAATTGTTGTAGGACTGTCTGACCCTCCGAATGCATTTGTGAAGCTGTTTCGATGCAGCACAAGAGAGACAATTATTTCATCCTCGAGATGTGGTGTTGAATTTTTCGATCTTAAAAGTTGACAAGCACAGACGAGCACATTTTATCGGTTTTCCTGAAACTGATCCGGTGGGACTTCCCGGTCCTGTTTGCAAATTTGCTGTCAGGCTGTTTCACTGCACTCCATCTGGAAGACATTCGTGACATTCTCATGGCGCGGCATTTACTTTTAGATGGTCAAATTAGATGTCCGGAGAATTACATTTCTGAATTTTCTAGCAGCTTTTGCAATCCGACTTCCTAACCGTGTTCATGTGTTTGTCAAGCTGTTTCACTGCAGCACAAGCGACGTGACGCGTTTTTCATCCATGGGGCGTGGCGTTGAATTTTTACGATCAAAAATAGACTTCCAGACAACTGCATTTCTCATGGATGTCATTCCATTTTCCATTACAATCACAACTCTCAACCCTGTGAGTTTATTTCCCGCATTTGAGTCTGCCAAGCTTTTTTTTTTTTCCTCTCCGGTGCGGCGTTTAATTATGCCATCTGAAAGCAGACGTCAGGACCCCCCCACCCACCCCCTTTATCTATTCGGCACACGATGAGAACTGTGAACTTTTCAAACAATTTTCACATCGCCTACTTTTTGCATATCCTCCCGCGCACACTAATTATCATAAAAAAACAAAAACAGTATTTGTGCGTTATTTCTCTCTCCCTTGTGACAGAATCGTCTTTTTTTTCGTCATTTTAGACGATTTCCTGTCTTTGGTCGTCTTTTAAACGCTGTGAATTAGTGGTCGGCGGAGAAGTGAAAATTCTCTTGCAGGGAAATTCGGGAGCTTTTTCCGCGCTTTGCCAAACGGTCATGCATGTTTTCCCCCGTGTGTTCCTCCTGCGTGTTTATGTTTTGCGACAAACACGTTTTCGGAATTTTGGTTTGTGGGTTTTTTTTCCCTATTTAACGAGCGTCTTTTTCGGGCATTTGGACCTCCTGCCCGTTGAACCTTAAGAACCGAAGTAAAAACCGATTATCGAATAAAACATCGTCAAAGATTCTTTCTATTGCGAGATTTTGAGTAACGTACAATCAAGTGGGCTGGGATGTTTCTCATTCTTCCTTTGAAGAAATTTTTGCACTTTTCCCTCATTAAAAAATAAATAAATAATTCTCCTGTCTGGGTTTTCTCAAACACAGCACAAGCCTTCACTGACCGAATAAAACATCCTCCGAGATGTTCTTGGAGGTGGCGACATTTTTTCGGAAGGTAAAAACAGCTTGTGCTGCATTCATAAAAACTGGGAAATTTCCAATATCCGATCAAAAAAATTGTGAAATTTCCTACTTTTGTTAAACGCAGCTTCAGCAAAAAAACACCTCAGACACTCCAGACTTCTGTTTTAACATGACAAAATATTCCATTTTTTTCCCCTGAAGGTACTTTGACGTCAGTTCCAAAACACGTGAGCAAAACGTTACATGCATTTCTAGTACCGTTCTTATCGACTTTGACGAAAACAAAACAAAACAAAAACATCAGAACCAATTCTCGTTCGGAGGGATTTTTGTTGGCACATTTCTCGACTTTTTTTTTTGTTTTTTGTTTTTGCTTGATCTGACTACCACAGAAACATTGAAAAAGCACATCTTTCTAGAAGAGTTTATGCATTCTTTTGTAAACATTACGGATAATGACAACAACAAAAAAATAAGAGTTTAAAAAAATAGAAATCCATGTACATAAATGTATATAATCAAAAAGTAAACGTAACGGGTGAAGTTCTATTTTTAACACTGACTAGATAATGTGAACCGCCTCCCTCCCTCTTCTTCTACTTTGTTGGTTTTCTTCTTTTGACACCTTTTTTGCTTGTAGTTTCTTACAAATGATAAAAATAATAATAAGAATACTATTGGTCCCATTTGTGTTGTGCATACTTGCGTTGCATGGAGAGTCGGCCTCTTGTTTTCCGATAGTGACCTTGGTGAGCATGTCACTGTGCGAGCTAGTGTGTATGTGTGTGTGTGCGTGTGTGTGAAACATGACTTTTTGTAGGGGGGGAAAAATGAGTCAATTACAGAAATAAGAGTTTGTTATGATCCATTCCGCACAAAACCTTTAAGAAAAAAAAAGTTGCGTGTAGGTACCAATGTTTGTTATAGCGACAACAAGCTAGTGGTTATTACTTTGACAATTTTGTGTACCAAATTTGTCTATTTTTGTTTTGATTTTCCCATTTTTCTAAAACAAGAAAAACAAAACATTTTAACAATTGACTACATGGGTGCTACATGCTAACATGTTAGCATCTAGCCAACATGACTTTGTCATTTTCGGAGTTACACAAATTTCCACAATGCAACATGCTAAGATGTTCGCATTCATCTGTGAATTAGCCTGGCTTTATTATTTTTTTTGTCAGTTTGTGTTATAGCGACGTAACGCTAATAGTCAGCATTATGACTATTTGGGTTATGCATGTAATGGAACAAAAACACTTTTGAACAACTGCCTAACTAGTGGGGGTGTTACATGCTAACATGCTAGCATAAAGCCACAAGGGATAGTAATACAAAGATTTTTTTTTCGCAAAATGATTCATTGTGTTGCGTTCACGTAACGCTACATGTGTTTCAATGAAGCAACACTAGCTTTTAGAATTTTGACAATTTCATGGACCAACATTGCATCGATTTTATGACATATTTCACATTTTGTTTTACATGAAACAAAAACACATTACAACTGTTTAGACTCATGAACATGGGTGCTAAGCGCTAAAATGGTAGCATTCAGCCATAAGTGACAAAATGATTCATTGTGTTGTGTTCAACCGATGTGTTAGGCTAACAGCTAACATGGTACATCAACAGCGCAACATATCACATTTTTCACAAAACAAAAATAAACTTTAAGTATTGGCTACGTGCATGCTACCCGCTAGCAGCATAATTTCTATTATTTAGAATTCTCGCGACAAAACGCTAATGATTGGTGTACTGATTTTACATCAGATGTTTGTCATATTTCATGCATTTTCATGATTTTTAAAATCACATTGCTCCAAAACAGGAGCTAACCGCCTTTAGCCATAGATGCTAACATAGCTTCGGTGAAACTATTTTGAATAATCGTATGTTGTTTCTGTAATAATAGTGTCCAAATCTCATTGGATCACAACGTTCGTGTTTTCTTTTAGCTCATGCTAATTATATATATATATATATATATCTATATATATATATATATATATATATATATTGCAAAGTTGTTTAGCTTGTGTAACTTATTCCGTATGTTTGACAAAAATATTTTAAATAGTAAAAGTTTAACGCCGACTTTCAGGTGCTGGCTGCATATGAGTGCCTCCTACTCGCCACCAATCGCCACTTTTATCTTTCATTTTTTTCCCCCTCCCTGTTGAATGCAGTAACTTTTTGTGGGCCAGTACTCTTTATTTACTCAGTGCAATGCAGTTGTGATGGTTATAATAATAATAATAATACGTGGCTATAATAATAATATCATAAGATTATTTTCTTTTGTATTTGTGTACAGAACAAAAAGGTGTAAAGATGGACGAGGAAGGCCAAAAAAAAAAAAAGTGAGCTTTTTGATACTGTGATTCTGGTGTTTAAAAGTCCTTTGTTTTCCTTTTCTGTATACTTTTTGTGATGATTACTCCTCATCCTCCCTTCTTTTTTTTTTTTTTTTTAGAATAAACATGTTTTCGGTGCAATTTAGTTGATGTTTCTTATCGCTCCCTTCGTGTGTGTGTGTGTGTGTGTGGGGGTGTGTGTGTGTGTGTGTGTGTGTGTGTGTGTTTATCAATGATGCAGGAAAAGTGAAAGGAACAGTTGTAGTGAGGCGTGAATGCCACTGGGGGTCGCTATGGACAAAGCGAATGAGATGTTCCCTGAAGTCAATTGATCAAAACAATCCAATCCATCCTTATTGACAGTGCTTTCACAACAGCTACAGCTGGAACAAAGCACTTTCCAGAAGTAAGATGCAAGCAAGAGTTATTCTTCTCAGAGGATCAAGAAAATATGCCTGTGAGTGTTACATGAGCTGTCTACATGTGTTGCTTGATGCTATTGGTTAGCCCGTCTGTGGCACTTTCTAATATTAACATCACGGTAATGGGTCAAACTAACCATGATTGAAAAAAAAAAAATTATACATCAGGTCTTATTTGCCAAGACTCCACTGGATATTTACTCAAGCAATTATTTGAAGAACTTTTTTTTTTTTTACTTGTACTGGAGTTATTATTCTGAAGTAACTTGTATTCTAGAGTCTATATTTTTATTTGAGTGCCATAATCACGACTAAGCCGCTTTTAATGCAGCGCATCACTGTGCCGTATGACTGACGGGTGGGGCAGGGCATGTCCCGACAAACGCTGCCGCTGAATGACAGCTTGATGGCTTTGGTTTTTCAGCCTCTCACCCGGAATGCACTTGCACTGATATCTTCCTTTTGTCCTCCGTACGCATTACATGATATGTGGAAAAGCGCAACTTACTGTTTGGGGCTGATGAAGCCATCCAGGAAATAGACTGCACCCACAATCTTGTTGTGGATCTCCTGCTTAACATACGGGTGGGTATAAAAAGCCACTAGAGCATTTTTTCCAAATCTTTGATATCTTGCAATGTGAAGTACTACACTACCAAGTGGCCTGCTTAATGGCATTCTGTTCTTTACTGTTCAAGGTGTTCTATTACTTCATTTGTTTTAACTATAGTATGGACGTGTGTTCCTCACGACTGTAATGAGAATCAAAGTCAGCTATGGGAACATCTACACCAAGCTATGTCCCAGCTCAATATAAAGTACTGTAATGTGGAAAAGAGAGCCGGATGACTTTAAAGAATACACTGCAGGCAGAATTAAGGCAACAAGTCCAAACAAGCATTTGACTGTGAGTGCTCAGCAAAAAAAATCAAATGAATCAACGGGAACCAAGATTAGACATACACACATACTGCATAAAATAATTATGAAAATTGAATACAACAAAACATCCAACCCCCCCCATTTTCCTTTAAAAAAGATGTTTTTAAAAAATGCTTTCGATTTTTCCTTCGGTGTAAGTGTCTGAATGATGCATGATTGCAATACAAAAAGGGCACCTCCCTTGCACAAACAAGCTCAGCACATTATGACAAAAAAAGAAAGGCAACCAAAAAAAAATAATTGAGGGCGTTGTCCCCGTGTGACCACGATGAGGCAAATCCCACTCAAAACACGACAGTGCAAACAGTCCAATTACAATAGCGACTCCACCCCGTCTGCATTTCTTTTTGCTTACTTGCTTATGATTATTTATGCCACAATTGCGATTGTCATAACCAGTTCTGTTGTTTCTTCAGTTCAGCCTGAACTTTCACCAGCTCCAAAGAAGTCAACATTCAACAAAATTGTACCTATTGCCACTTTCCAACAAACATACATCTTGACATTTTGCACAAAAAAAAATATATATCTTTTAAACACTTTTCTATCCAAACGTGAAGAAGTGGTGGGCTCGTCAGTAAATGTTGCCGGTAATTCGTCATTCTCCAGCGACCGGGCCATCTAGACGTCATTATTTCAAGCCCAACCAAACTGTCATCATCCGTCAGTGTGATTTTAACCGCGCTTCCGTCATTGCTATCTTAGGCCCGTCAGCCTGTCCACTCCTAAAACGCCCATAAAGTTTAAAATTGAAAATGGCTTACTTTAACCAGGATCCCTCTTCGCATTGTGGCCAAGGGTAGAATCCAATCCAAGTGGGTCCAAATAAAATCCAGCGGGCATCAGCGCCATTCTAAAGCTGAGGAAACGAATTCTTTGGCGCAAACGGAGCTCATTTTTGTTCACATGCGTAACGGCGTGAGCGAGAGACATGCTAAGGTTTCATACGCTGCCGAGATGGGCTTTATTGATCGCATTGCTGGCCAGTTTGAGTTAAAGCTCATTAGCCGGCCAAATTACTTCCGTATTCAGTTTGAAAACCCGCCTTTTCACCCCACGGCCTTACGCACAGAGGCACGTCACTGAGCTCTCCTTTAAAGAGCCAGTATAGGGGGGGAAAATACCACCATTACGACCAAAGCTTTTTTTTCCTTGTTGTACAAAGATCAGGCAATCAAATTAACATCTTTAACATACATACAGCAAAGCGTTGTTTTTTTAATAAAAATGGTATGATCTTCGGAAATCACAAACGCCACGGCGATTTGTGATTGGATGATGATGAAGGCGGAAGTGTTACTTCATCTACATATGCAACAGCTTCCGTCTTTACGAAAATACTGTGGTACGTAAATAGGTCGTTTTTCTTTAAAAATGCTGCACATAACTCAAATACACACAAGTACACCAAAAGGAGCATTTGTAACTCGAGGTTCCAGCTGAATTGTAAATTATCTTTGTAGTTTTACAACATGATAATAAAATTTGGAGATATGATGCGACGCAAACCATTTTTCCAAAATGTGTTTTTTTTTAATCCAAAAAACACTAACACCAACTTTGTGTTCGGTAAAATTTAATGCCCCTTATAATTAAAAAATATATATATTTTAGATTTTGTTTTTCACATGAAAACAAAAAACTTCTGAGGTGATATTATGCTAAATATTGTATATCTACCAGCTACTGACTTCTTAAAAGACTTTACGTTATAATTAATAACTTGGGCTTTTGGAGAAACAAAAACATACAATTTTCAGATGAAAGTAGCAACAGTTAAAAATGTGGAGATACATGTGCTTTGTTGGATAGTAATGCCATGTGAATAACATTCATAAACAAGCTTAATTTAATGGATTTAAGCTAACCGTTATTTCCAACATTAATCATTGACCCAACTTAACAAAACACAAGAAAGTCACACATTATCAATTTTTTAATTATCTTATTGCAAAATTTTTTGACAAAAAAAAAAAACAAAAAAACTGAAAACTCCACTGAGGCTTTTGACAAAAAAATCCAATTCGACATTAAAATCCTGACGAGACGTCGTAAAAAGCAAGGAAATATTTACAAGAGCATTGAAAAGAATTCATATGACACTTTTTGTTGATGTTTATATACACGCCAGCTTGGAGAACTTGAATCCTTGCAAAGCCATGAGGAAAAAAAAAAGTCATTTTAGCATTGAAATAAAAGACAATTTCACCGCATCGATGAATGGCGGGCCCGAAAACAAAATTTTAAAAATTATCTTTTAAAATGACATCGTACAATCGTTGACTACACTACTTGGTTGCCATGGAAGCAACCGACACAAACATCAGCTAACGACTTGAGCCCTGTGAGCGCCAGAACAGGCAGAACCAGTCCATGACTAAGTCCCATTTTATGTTACTATAATGACGCACTTAAGGGAAGTTTCTACTTGTATTAACAAAACGTGGAGAGAAAAAAAACATCAAGTATAAATCTAGATACATTCATTGTTTTTTTGTCCTTTCCTTGCAGACACATATGCACAATAGATATATAAACATTATTTACATGAAAGCGGGGGCGGGGCGTCCACCTGTCCCACGGAAAGTACAGAAATTTCTCACGAGAGGAAGAATTAGAGAAGACGGAATGTTAAAAAAAAAAAAAAAATCCACAAAAAATAGTTGATAGCCACTTTACAATATAGAGGAATACAAAAAGCAAATTGCTTGATTCGCTCCACCAAGGAAGATTTCTTTTTTTTTCTCTCATTTAAGTTAAAAACATAACGTGCGTTTTGTAACATAACAGATTTTGAGAAAAGTTTGAGGAATGTTCCAGCATGTGCAATTTTTGGAGCTTTAGCAGAATTTTTTACATTTCATTCTTCACTCATAAATTGACTTTTTTTTTGGAGGGGGCAGGGGGGCGTAGTTTGTCAATACCAGACCTGAACAATTCGGACAAAAATTTGTGGAAAAGGTGATACATGAGTAAAGGGACAAAGACCATGAATTTTTTTGGGGTGAGAACCGGAGATTTTTGCGCTCCACTAGCCATGTATTTAACTTTTTTTTTTTTCCCTTCCGTAATTTGCAAAGTGAGAAACATTTTGACCACATCTTGCGGGAAAGTGTTTTGTGGTTTGGAGAACCCAGAGAAGAAAAACACAGTGAAAATGTTCCGACTTGTCCGCACTTCCTGCGGAGGATCCCCGGCGCTTTCTCAGTTCTGGTGGCGCTTCATGTGCAGGGCCAGGTGGTCCGAGCGCGAGAAGCAGCGGCTGCAGGCCACGCACTTGAAGGGTTTGGCGCCCGTGTGTTTGCGGTAGTGTCGGGTCAGCTCGTCGGAGCGGGCGAAGCGCCAGTCGCAGTTGTCCCACGTGCAGCGGTACGGTTTCTCGCCTGACAACCACAACACGGCAGCTCAGTTAATTTAAGAAAAACAACCACAGCAGTAGCAGCAGCAAAAACAACTGAAATAGATTGCATGCGTGTTCGATGGAAAAAGTTTTTGCCCGAGATACCACGAGAGAGTGGCAAAGCACTACCACTACTCTTCAACTCACTTAAATATAGTTCATTGGCGCCATAAGCCACAAGAAAGCGCTACTTTTGTCTGAATTAATCTCCGCAATTTACTAGTTCCTTGGCACCGAGATGCCACAAGATGGCAGCAAACCACTACTTCTGTCTGTTAAAAGCTATCAAACATACGAAGTCCACAAAATGTGAATACGTTATCCAAATAACTGCGACAAAACATGCTAACTCACAAAAAATACAATCACTACATTTAGTGAATGAAACAGAAAACTTCTAGTTTTCAGGCTTGCCAAGAAAAGTTGAAGACCAGGATATTAATCAGTTTCTTTTCTGATTAAACAAAAATTTTAAAAAAGAAAAAGAACAAAAGGTGAAAAATAATGAGCTGGGCTCAATCTAAGCAGACGTTAAATGAACCACACCCAAATGTTTGACATTTTAAATGTGCGGCTGCCAAAGTGCCAGCTAATCATCAACAAAGACTGAGTAAAAAAAAAAAAAAAAAAAAAAAGGATGTTGAATGGTCTCCTATGCAAACATGCCACAAGAAACACAAAAGATTAAAAAGCAGGAAGAGAGAAAACATAAAAACTCCAAAGAAGATCAGAAAATTAGATATTAATTCAGTTGGTGTGACAATCTTGTTTTGGGGCAATGAGCAAACAGGCTGACTTTTTTGAAATGTGACACTTTATCCAAATAGTAGCTGAAAATGAGCTAACACACATGCTAACCTCACAGAATGTCAACAGTTAACTCAATAAACAGTTAGCAGGTGAGCGAAAACAACTGCTAACTTCTTAAAATATGAACACTTCATAAACTCGGAGAAACATTGTTACCTTATAAAATATGATAAATTGACTGAAATAAAATACCAAAGTGTGACGCGATCGATTGATCAGATAAACAGATGGCCCACATGAACTTCCACAAATGTGATTTATTCATCCGATTAATAGCTTGCAAAAACCAACTTTCCTGCATTGTCAAAAACTAGTTTCGTCTTACGGTTAGCAAACACGCAATCGTCCCAAAATGTGCTAATTTCCACAAATCTGGTCCGTTGGCACGATTAGCACCTAACCTACGAGCTAACTGATCAAAATGTTCTCAGTTTATTTGATTTCCAGCTCGTAAATGGGCTAGCAAATTCAATACCATCCTAAATTGTGATCATTTTATTCAAGAGCTTGTGGATCAATGAGCTAGCAAACATGGTGGCTTCTCTAAATGCCATCAATTTAATTCAAGAGCGAGTGAAGTAGCAAGCAGACATGTGAAATTCAGAAAAATATAATCAGCATATCCAAATAACAACCGGCAACCTCAGTGACTTCACAAAATGTCAAAAGTTGATGCAAATAGTTATGGCAAAATGAGGTAGCAAACATGCTAACTATCCACAACGGGATCTACTGTGATTTTCTGAAGTCAAAGTGGGGTTCCTGGGCTGAGAATCCTCTGACTACAAGGTCCTCCTCCAGTGAGCCATTTTATCACCTTTGAGTCATGAAGTGCTCATTGCCGGCGGCGATCAGATTAGCGCGCGGCTATTGACCAATCAATCAACCAATCACGACATGGGCAGTTATTGGCGGCGACTGGGGAAGTCCAAAGAGCAGGCAGCAGGTGACCGTAATAAACTGACACTAACGTCAATTTACCATAGTTTCAAAAACATCGTTCCCTTTGGGAACAATAACAAAACAATCAAATATGAGGTGGTGTGTATTGTCAGAGGGGCCCCACAGGTGTGTTTGGTCAAAAGCACGGTCGCCTGACACGGATTATTATCCTCCAGGGTGCGCAAATTGGCGGCTGAAATCCGACTCGTGCTGAACAAACACTCTCGGCTGGCGTATTTTTCTAAATCGGACAACAAAAAGGTCAGCTGCCTTTGGGGAGGTAATCAAGCTATGATTTATACATCGAGAGACAGAAATCAGCAGGACTTGGTCCATAAAATATACGTTCTCTAAATTAGTAAAAAACTTGGGGGTGGGGCATGTTTAATTGATATTATTCGAAGTCCCGTGCAGTATTATAATATAGTTTTCTTTATAGTTAGTGTTTATTTGGACTTTTTGGTGAGTTTTAAGAAATGCTTCATTTTCTTTCAGCTTTGATATTATTATTTTTTTGAATATGCCATATTTGTACAAAAAAGTATCAATGACCAGAAAATTGACTTTTTTTCCCCCCATTGACTTGAGATATGTGTTCATTGTGGGGTTATAGTTTATAAATAGTTTTGAAGTAATAACAATGTACGTTGACAAAAACATTTTTCTCATACAACTTCACCGTGTACAAGTATAAGTAGCACTTCCAAATGTCCTTAAAAAGCATTCAAAGCTCAACTGTTTGTACAGCTGGCAAATTAGAAACCTGAAACACTCAAGCGCACATGCACTAATGTAGCATGTCTGCGCATGGAAGCGTCTTCTAAAACACAGCAAACACCACAACACAAAACGCCACAAAAGAGCATCCATCACTCTCTCTGCCGCACACAAAAGGCTTTTTGTGCACTTTTTAAAGGAGCATTGACGTTTCTTTTCCAATTGGGGGATTCGAAATTTGCACCGACACCGATGTCATCTGCTTTGCTCAAAAGCTACAACGCTAAAATGTGATGGGGCTTTAGCGTTTCGGCAACAGGGACCCATGCTGAATCATTATTGGGGATGAGAAATATGGTCAAAATCAAAAATTGGTACAACCAGTGTGGTGTTCTCGCCCAAATGGAACAGGATTTTAACTAAAAACGGATAGAATATTGTCTCCCCCGCCCCACAAAAAAAGAAAATAGTGTTACTTTTTTTTTTTAAAAGGTAACTGTATTAATTTTATTTCATTCTCAACCACCATAACTGGTCTGCTATCCCGCCGGGAGAAAGGAAGAATATAATGTAGCAAAATTTGGGATGATTTGTCCAGAATTACACACTTAAAAAAAAAAAACAAATCTACCAAAAAATTAAATAAGAGGGGGAAAAAAACATTCCTCCATTCTGGCTCTTTCATTCCTCTATAAGCAAATCTTGTATCACAATTGTGACACTTTACTACTACCTCCGCACGCTTTTACTGAGGCAAAGAGCAAACACTTAACAGGCCTCTCCAGGACGTCCATAAAGTCTTTATCAGCTCACCTGTGTTTGGAAAGAGGGTTGGGGGGGGTTTGGAGTGTGGGTGAGGGTGGGGGTCCAAACACACAAGTCCACGGTCAAGGTTGTACCCCCCTACCCCAATTGTGAACGATTCGCTTAATTGTCACAAAGTCCGTCAAGCTTTCGGATCAACTTGTTGATGTCGACGAAAAACAACAACATGCGAAGCTAAAATAGCATATGTTAGCAAAAAGTGGGCAATTAGCGATGGTTCAAAAGTGATACGGCAAGAGCAAGCCTCAGTAGCTTAGCTGGCTCATCTCAAACAACTATACCCGAAGCAAATGTCAAACGACTGCATCGTTTTATTGAACCAACAATACAAACAAGTACATTGTTCAGCTTGGGGCAGACAAAAGTGCACCTGTTGCTTTTTGATGGTAAAACGCAGCCCGAGATTCGAACCCAGAAGCCCTGGACTGAATGGCAGCCTCGCTAACTACATGCTGTGTCTCTAAACTGCGAGGCATTTATTTATTTATCGCTTCAGATATTGCTGCACAAACATGAGCGACAGCGTCCAAGCTTCTTCTTTCATTTAGCCATTAGAAAGGACCTCGCCGTTCCACATACTCCGCTCATGAGTCATCGCCATCAACCGAACGGAAAAAAACAAGACGGGACAAGTGCCGTTTTGCAAGTGAAACCTGCCGATGAGAGGCTCTTGACCAGAATGAGGCCTCTGGACTAAATGGTTCATCCTCATAGATAACGTTTGTGTCGTCAATTAGCTAGATAGATACGAGCTACCTACCTTCATAACTACCACAATAGTGATGTAAACAAATAAAAGCTTATATGGGGGCCATGTAACTTTCGTGATAGAGATGGATCGAGTTACAGAGACCAAACATTTGAGACTAGATGGCTAGCTACACAGATAGATACCGCCGATAAATGCTTATTAAGTGGCTGGTCGTCTTGATAGGTTAACAGATGAACCTACATTAATATGTAGACAGATAAATAAATATATCATACAAATCTAAATGCGAATAAGGCGGCTAAATACTGAAACTACTTTGTGTCTCTTCAAATAGCTAGCATCGCTACCTCCAGCTACGTTTTCTGTTTTGTGTTTAACTTTCTCACTGCTGCCGTTTACAGTGGGAACTTTCCCACAGGACCCGTCTGTGTTATCTATTTATGACATTTACACTCTTTCAACGCCACATTTTTGCCATCGTGCAAAAACAAACAAACAAAAAAAAAGAGAGAAGAGGGAGGGCAATGAGAACCCTATCGAAACCGGCTTTCCCCGTGCAGACGACTACAACCCCCATGCCCCTTAATCTTCTTCTGAAAAGGCCTAAAGAGCAGGAGTAACTGGTTTTAGCCTCGGCTATACCTCGTTTCCCTTTCCTCCCGTGCCCGCCCCCCTTAGTGCTTTTTTCTCTTTCGCCAGGCAGGTACGGACACGCGGCACAGCCGGTAAAAAAGACGTGAATTCTTTTGCTATTACTCCAGGATATTAACACACACTTCCTGATGCCCTTATCTGGTGCTTTTTTTTTTTTCTTACCCGTGTGCGTCCTCTGGTGCGCCTTCAGATGCGAGCTCTTTGTGTAAACTTTTGTACAGCCTGGAAAAAAATAAAAAAATAAATCACAGCGTGAGTCAAGCTGATGGCACAAAAAAGAAAAAAGGAAAACAAGTTGAGCATCTTCTTAAAACAACAACAAAAGTAATTGGCACCTTTGTGGATACATTTGCATATAAGAGTGTTTAACCGCGTTTCAAAAGACGAAAAGTACACGGTGTGCTTGAGACCTCTGCCAAGGAGGAAATAGGTTGTTAGTGGCGTTGAATAGGTGAGATAATGCCCTGAGAAAAATGCTAACGCTAAACATTTCAATGGTCAAATTAACTGTGGGATTAAAATCCATCATTGAGCACCATGACTTTACAACAGTCTCACGATGCTAGCGAGACAGCTCCGCAGGCGGTTTAATCGGGTACACTTCACTAGATAGATCCAAGAAAAGTAGCTCGCTCAGTAGCTTGACAGATAGGCGAGCAAGGTAGATAGCGAGTTAATTGACATACTAACGTCAATAGATTGACACATAAATGCTAATTAGGTGGTTAACTAGCTCTCATGGTAGATAGATGCGAATTCAGGGTCCAGGGAACCTGGAAAGGAAGAGTGAAAATCTGCATATAATGGATGGCCATTATAGATACATTGGGGAAAAAAACAACCTTTTTTGTGTGTGTTTTGTTTGAAGCCCCCCAAATTATTTTGGATTGCAATGCATTTGGGCAAAACTGAGCGCTATAAAAAGGTGTCAAAGGGTAGCTGAGAGAGGTGCAAGACCTGGATAGTCGCAGAAATGAATCCTCCTCTTCTCCAGCTCCGGGTTGTTCCGTCGATTGTATTTCGGCCCCGTCAGGACACCCTGGCCGTGCGTCATCAGCATGGCGTGAGGGGACAACCCCGTCACTTTTATCCCACCCACCACATGCTGTTGGTACGGAGGTGGCGGCTGGCTCGCCAAACTCAGCAGATCAGCCTGAGCCTCGGGACTGCCGGGTTGCGAGTTTGGCGGTGAGGGCGGCAGGCTGTGAGGGCCCGCATGCTGGGCGCCGGATGCCGGGTAGTAACCGTGGTGCGCCCCCAGCTGGTGCTCGGCCAACATGTAGCCGCCAACGCCGCTGGCATTGCCGAGGTTCAGCATGGTCCGAGAACCGGACGCCGAGGGTCCGGAGTGGGGCAGAGTCATGTTGAGGTCCGCTGTGCTGTTGCCTGGCATGTGGTAGACCTGCGGCTGGGGGGCCGGCGGTCCTATGTGAAGCTCCGTGTCCAAACTCTGCTGCTGCTGGGACCCGTTGGAAAGGGAGACGCCACTGGAGCTCAGGTCCGGCTTGATGAAAACACCGTTGACCACGGGGGGCACGTTGAACACCGAGGTGAAGTCTGGCAGGGCCTGGGTGCCGGCGGAGGAGCAGGGCACCTCCAGTCCGGGCTCCGTCTTGATCTGCGTCGGGGGCAGGGTCTTCGTGTTGTGGCGATAGAGGCCCGTGCGCAAATGGGAGGAGCTGGGGAGGATAACGTTGATGTTGAGGCTGTAGGGGGCGCCGGGCTTGTCCTCGGAGAAGTACTCATCCACCACCGAGGCGCTGTCCCGCCGGTACTTCTTGTCACTCAGGTCGATGGCAGGGCTCAAAAGCGAGCTGGTGATCTGGGGGAGGTATTTGTCCATCTCCAACTGCGCCTAGAAGGACGAGTCGCAGACAATCGGAATAAGAACAAGTGGCAAGACCTCGGTGGACTCAAAACTGCCCTGTCAACTTAGTCCTCCATGTCTGCATCCGTGACGCCTCTGCTACGGCGGAATGCCGGATCGGTTGCGATGGTAAAGCTAACTCTGCAACCCGCAGACTTCAACCCCCATTCCATGCCTGTGCCGTTGATGCAGAAGAGAAGCACGGAAAATTGGCTGTGAAAGGCGGTGTCCCTCATTCTTCACAAGTATAAGTCGTGCGTGCAATTTATTTGATGGGGTTGCATTTCACAAATTTCACCCAGCTCTTCGCTATTCCTGCCGCTCTCCTTGTCCTTTTTTTTTTTTTTTGCAAACCCTTTTTTTGTCTTACTAATCATCCAGAACAAGCTTCGTTATCACTCGCTCCATCGGAAGGTCATAAAATGCCGGCGCCAGGCGAATGACCACCGTTTTCTTCGCATTCCTCTGAGCCATTGAGGGCAACGGATGTGCAGATGTGGCCATTTTGTGTCGCAATGGCGAGGAATTTAACCCGCCGGACTGTATGCTGGCTCTCGGTGTCGACTTTGTTTCCTTATTTTCTACCATTTTAGCTCAATGATGCTTTCCAAAGATGTTGATTGCACGAGGTTGCAACTTTAGGTCTTGAAAAACGGTCATCGATAATACGCTGTTGACATCAAAGTGTGTACCCTTTGGCTCTATTGTGCCCGTTTCGGGCCATTTGGGAACCCATGAAAACGCCATTTTTTTTTTCATTTCAAGTTAGCTGCGAACACGCTGAAAGGGTAATAAAAACAAATAAATAAATCAAACAAGGCCAGAGTCTTGATAACTTTGTCAGTGTTTTGAATGGAGAACAATAGCAGTGCGTTTCCTGCCTTATAAACCAGAATCCTTTGATCTGAATGAACTTGAGGTCACCTGAGGATCAACTGTTAGATGGACCCACCGAATGGAAACTCCCCTTCTCGTCCAATAAAGTCGAATCCGGAGCTGATAAGCGACTCTTACTGTTTTGTTATCATCGGACGCCAGGATTCAAAGCGGGATAAGTCGAGCGCCTTCTCCAATTATTAACTGACTGGATGCCTGGAGACATTGTTCAAACCATACCGAGATGGGTTTTGTTTTCTTGTGCTTAGACCGCAGGTCATTGGCTACTCTGTTCATCCAAAACATTCTTGACTGTCATGCTTGATGACTTCAGTAACCTCAGATGAAAACGATGAGCTGCACGAAACTTTTGAACCGTTTGACTACACGTGTTAGCTAAACCTGTTGATAATCTGACCTGTTTGAGGGTTAGCCTTTAGTTTGAACGTCAAGTCTATCAAAGTATCTTTAGTACATCATCGCCATGCAAGGTTGCGCTGACTTTACATGAGGTGTTAGCTAAGCATGCTAAAAATCTGAGATGTTCGAGGATTCGTCAATATCTTGACACGAAGCAAAGCCAAGTATTTTCTACTACAAACATCGAGAGAATGTAACAGTCACCTTGCCGACATATGGCGCGCTCTTCAACTGAAACCGTTACCCTATGTGATGTGTTAGCTCACGCGTTAGCCATTAGCTAGAACACTGGCAAAACCACCAGTCTTTTTATTTTTGGAACAACTTAACATGTTAGCATGATCGTAGAGCCGTACAACACTTGAGCTAATCTTGAGCAGTAGCCGTCTTACACGATGGACGAGTTAAGCATGCGAATAAAACTGACATGCTTCAGAGTTAGCCACTGGCTCGCACACGATGTATTTATTTTCCTACCAACATGAAAAGTAGTTGGCCTTATCTCACTGATTCATGAAACTGGTGCAAAGCTACACAAAGTTGAGCTAAGATTGCTAACAATCTGTGTTAGCACTCACCCAAACATCCCCCCCCATGCCCGCCCCCCCCTCAAGGTGACTGTAGTCAAATGTTATGTTTCAAATTACGTGAGATCAGCATGCTACGGATACTATGAATTGGGATAAACAAAAGGCAAGATATGAACAAGCAGACATTCATCAAAAGAGTGAGAATTTTTTTTTCGATGTCTCGGTCAGATTAGCTTCCTCTTAAGTTGCTCATCTTCATTCCAAACATGATTTTTTTTGTTCTTGCAAAACTGTTGTTGTTCTTTGGTTATTATGTTTTTTTTTTCCAGGCCTTCTTTTGCTTCCATGTGTCTATTTTTACTTAACAGAGTTTACGTTTCACTGCATGGTTCGCATGCCTCCAGCCTTTGTTTTTTGGCTTGGCTGAGTGCGCTGGCTTCCAGCGACACACCCGTGCAGAGGGAACTCTGTGTTTGTTGTCTGAGTAGCATGTGCGTCGTTTAGTGAAAGGTTTGATGTTTTGCTTCATACACCAACAAGTCGGGATTAAGAGCTATTCAAACGGAGGAAAACACCTTTTATTTCTTTCATTAAAATGGCACCTTGTCTGGTCTTGTTGAATGCTGGATCAGAATTTCATGTCAGCATCAAGACCTTTGAGAATGTGCTGCTATTTTATGACCTGACGCGGTGAGCTATAACAAGACTTGTTTTGACTTACCATAATTCCCGTTCTTTCGATTTAACTCCAAAATGAACATGACTCAAGCTTCCAGGAAACGGGTTGGCTAATATCGAAAACCTTGACTGGGTAATTTTTTATGACCTCCTCGTGAAGCGAGGGAAAGTAAGTCTTGTTCTAAAAAATAAGTTAAGTTCACTTCCTTGTGTTAGCACTCAAATCCAAGATAAGGGTGACGAAAGAATCCAGGAAACTTATGCTGAAAAAGACAACAAAAAAAGCGCAACCTGATGATGATTTATGACCTTCCCCTGTCGTGAGTCTTATTTTGGATGATTATTAAGTATTTACGTTCTGATCTTTGTGTTGGCATTTTACTAAAAAAACAAACACTACTGAAGCATCGTGAAAATTGCTTTGCTAAAATGGAAAATTGTGACGTGGTAATATTTTAGGACCTATTGAGCCACCTTCCAAATGTGCTAGCTCCACATGCTAATAATTGAGATGCTCGAGGGTTTGGCGTTAAGTTTGAGGCCGAAACCCATCAAAATGTTTTTTTTTTTTTTTTTAATTAAAAATATGTTCGCATTATCGTACCAATTTACCACCCTGCGCTCAACTTGAGCAAGAGCCATCATCACTGCGTTAGCTTAACGTGCTAATTTGAAATTGCAACTACAAATAACTTGGGATCATAAAACTCGCTTTTGTCCAAATTTAGATCAACTGAATTCTTTGGATTATTTTTGACTTTCCTTGTACTGTATGTTGCAGATTTGTACGGCCACTTGTAGAGCTCAGTCTCTTATCACCTGAAGACCAAGCTAGCGTTCGAAACCGAAAGACGGCGAGATTTTTCACAGTCAAAACAAAAAGTTAAGCTGCTTAAGCAGAGAGTATTCTGCGGGTAGTGTTTCGTACACACGCGCAACCATGCGTGACAGGTAATCACGACATGAGTTAACAACCAAAGCAAACAGAGAAGTTTAGTGCAAATTTTTGTTCATTAAAAAAATAATCATAAAAAATGCGTCTGACCTTAGCTAACAGCAAAATTTTTTCGTGTTGTGATCATTTAAGCGAACACTTGAAGTGATTGAACGCATGATAAATTGCACAAATTCGGAAACTCTTGACATTGCTTAAAGCTCTAAGGATGAATTGCTCATTTCGGAAGCTTGTTGTTAGGCAGAACACGGGAAAAAGGACAGGGCGAATCATCTGGATGGACTTACGGGAGTTATTTTAAAAACAGTAGTTATTTCACATGTGAATTAAAAAAAAAAAGAATCCCGAGTCAAGAGAAAGCACGTTACAATATTTTTTTTATAAACAGCGCCACCGGCTGGGGGTGGTCACCAGTGGTACTCCATTTTCCTTTTTAAGGATGAGGGTGTGCAGGGGAATCCTGCGTGGCTGCTTTGCGTACATGCAAATACTCCGTGCACGTTGCCGAGGAGGTCAAATGGTTAGTCGAAGGCCGGCACAATTCGAATAAACCCCCACTCACCAAACGTAGTTGAGCCGTATCTGAATATTGATCTGCGAGGGCTCATTAGGCGTGACCGTCAGGTTACTGTGTAACGGGCCCCGTCGTCTTACGGCCGCTGATATCACGGCTAAAGAATCCGGTGAGGGCTTTCATATGGGTTACTCATTCCGCGGTTACGGCTGGCGGGACACGCAAAGCATTGGGGCGTCTTCATCAAAGCCACATTAGGCTACTGCAATGTGGTTCGACCCCTTTCACACTGTCTCTAAAAGCTGGCACGTTCCTACTACATTTCCGCGCAACTACTACATTCGATACACCACGTGGTAGGAAAGGGGTCTCTGTTTCTACCCCCGATTGCCAAGTCAACTTTGTCCACCTCAAACCCTTTCACACTGCTTCGTAAAGATGGAAATTTGGCTTTTTTTTTCCCACTTTGGCGGTTTTGTATACCTGGCGTTGACATGGAATCGTGGGGTTGTAGTTTGGTATGCCTTTTGTGGGTGGACAACATAACAGAAGGAAAAAGTTGTCGAGTGATTATTCTGCTTTCTGAGGGACTGCAAGTGGTGGGAAGTCGACTGCAGCCCCTTTCACCCTTCCAGTAAGTGCCTTCATTGTTTTATTTTTTTTAACCTTTTTCAGGTGTTGCAAGTCCGTAAATGACACCAACACGGAATGGAAGTTTGAAAGCAACCTGCAAATTTGCTGGCTTTGGAAGTTGAATGGGAAGTGCGATGCCACCTCCATCCCCTTCCACGCGGCCTGTAAAAGCCCAAAAATGCTCCCGCCTCTTATTCCCCCCCCCCCCCCCCCCCCTGTTGTGTTTAAATGACACCGATATAGAACAGGGATTTGAAGTGTGACTCCGCCTTCTGAGGTAGCATCAGAGCTGTAATTTGCATGTAATACCGCTTGTATCCCCTGTCACGCTTCCTGCAAAAGCCAATTTTCTTTTTCTCTCTTTTTTTTTCGGTGTTGACGTTCTTTTGCAGCAGGCACCAACACGGAATGGAGGTTGGAAGTCAACCCGCGGAGCTGCCGGCTTCGGAATGCGGCGAACCACGTCGACCTGGCATTTTTCCATCTTCTGAGGTAGTAACAGAGGCGGGACGACGCCTGTGCATCAGGAAAATGTAACGTTTAACACCAGGCAGTCACAGTCTTGAATAAATGTTTGAGAACAAACAGTCCTAAAAGATGACAAGCATATGCTCTTTGCTTAAAAGTTAAATACAAATGAAGTGTACGTGACAAATGGACTGTACTGAATTTAAAAAACAAACTTGGAGGATCTCGAGCCGAAGAGATCAGAGTTCACTCCGAGACTCAAATAAAAGGACGACGCGGTGAAACAAAAGCGAGCACGTGACAGGTAAATCCGTACGACCCTCCCACTTCAAAAAACCCCTCCTCCCTCCCCCCGCTGCTTGACTTTCTCATGGCGGTGGGCCTTTGACGGCGGTGCCCCGAGGCGGCTTATGGAGATGTGGGCCCTGCTCAGACAGGTCGGACCGCATACTGCTGTCACGGCACAGGCGCTCGCTTCAAACAACAAAGAAAGGACAAGAAACGACAAAAAAATGGTCTGAAAACGAAGACGGAATATGGACAGCCCCCCCCCTCCCAAAAAACAAGGAGGCTAATGGTTAGCATTTATAGTTGAAGGGGTGGGCAACATGAGGCACGCGGTTCAAGAAATGGCCTGACAGGGGCTTTTAATCCACTCCGCTGTGCAAATTTGAAAAACCTTTGAAATTCTAACCACAAATGTACATCATATCTAGTCATATATGATTTCTAAATGTGCTTTCACGCAAACCAATGAATACGTTTGCCTCTACAGTACAGTCGCCCGAATCAAAAAAATAACCAAAACATCCATCTTAAAATTGAATTAAATTTGAATTGTTGACATGAAATGTAATTTTGTACGTTTGTGTCATTTTCTATATTTTGATTTCATTAAAAAAAAAAAAAAACTTTTTCATTTAATCTAATTCTACTTAGTTTTTTTCAGCATCAATTGTACTTTTTCCTCGGACCAATAGTTTCATCATTAGCGTCGACCTTTACAACAATTCACCCTTTGACGTCTTTCAAGCCAATCAGCATCAGAACAATTAGTGTAAACGTCTCGAACCGCACTTGGCGTCCGAACAATTAGCGTCGCCGTCTTTTTACGACAGTTAGCATCAACTTGCTTCGCGACGGCTTGCCTTTACCTTTCAAAGCAATTATCACCCATTAACGGTTAGCATTGATGTCTCTGACAGTTTATTGTCATCAACTGCAACTTGCGTCATCACCTTAACGGCAATTTGTGTCTGCTCTTTCACGTCTCCTGAACAATTTTTTTGCAACACATAGAGATGAATTCTATTGCAACAATTAATACGAGCGTGTTTTACAGCTATCAGCATCAATTTTTTTTTTTAATATTGGTGTCAATGTCTTGAAATGACCCCCTTGGTGTCTTTTGATGTGTGTGTATATGGTAATTAGCATTGGGTGGCACAGTGGCCGACTGGTTAGCAGGTAGGCCTCAAAGTGCAAATTAATTGATTTCTCTAAATTGTCCCTTGGCGTGACTGTGACTGTGAATGGTTGTTGGTCTCTGTGTGCCCTGTGATTGGCTGGCAACCGGTTGAAGGTGTACCCCGCCCACTGCCCGAAGACAGCTGGGAGGGGGGATCCCGCACCTTTGCGAGGATAAAGAAGTTCCGAAAATGGATGGATGGATAATTAGCATTGATGTCTTAACATTTAGCATAAGCATGCTTGATGGCTATTAGCATCTTTCAACAATGAGCATCAACGTCTTTTACGACAGTTAGCTCCTACAACACTTTGTATTGAGGTCTTTTACGATATTTTGTGTTGACGTCTTTTTTTTTTTTTAATGGCAATTAACATGACCCTCTTTCACAATTTGCGTCTTTTAATAACAATTTGTGTCAATGTCGATTACGACACTTAGCATCTATTTTTTTTAATGAGCATCACTGGCATTTGACACTTATTCACGCCGATAATTTGCATCACCAACATCTTTAATGACAATCAGCGTTGACGTCTTTTACAGCAATTATGCGTTTTTTTTCCACAGCAATTAAAATGAGTCTTTTAACAATTACCTTCGACTTCTTTTTACAATTTGGATCTGTCTCTTTTATGTCAACTTTAAGTTATTTTCGCAACAGTTAACATCGACATCTTTTACAGCACTTAGAGTGATGTGTTTTTATAACAAAGTTCATCATCGTCTTTTGGAGCATCTTGTGTCTCGACGATTAGTAAAAAAAAATCCTTTCCCGGCAATCTGTGTCTTTAAAATTTTTAATCTTTCACATCAGGTTTCGTACGTCCTTTGCAGTTTACTCCCGCCCGGCTGCAGTTAAGTAAGGAGAGCATTTGCAGCAGCACCAACAACAACAACGCCGCCAGCAGGCGTAACTTTGGCGCGAGTTGAAGCCCCTGGTTCAGCGGTCCGGAGCTGTTAAGTAGCAAATAGCAAACGCTACGTTCAACTTAAACACAGTCGCTTGTCAAATTTGTGTCAAGATCATGCCTTGCAAATTCCACAGGCAACAATTTTTCATTTTTTTTTTGCATAAGTCAACTAGCGATCATGTGATCACATGACTAACACAACGTTCCAACATCTCACACCGTAGTGTGTTTAATTCCAACACGTCAGCACTTCTTATATTTTTTTAACGCCGTCAGGTGTCAAGCAGGACTTTAACCCGCACAGGTGAGCGAGCATACAACACGGAGTTGATTGAGAGTAAACACACAGAGCGGGGAGCCGGAGCTCCGGTTCACGTCGGCGGGTCGGCGAAGACTCTCACCCCGGGCTTAACGTCCTCAAACACGGATGAGTCCTCGGCACCCTCCGCTGCTCCGGACATCCTCACCGGCTTTAGCTGCGTGAAAACCACCCGCTCGTCGCTCCCTTGCGGCGCATTCATGACCGGCCCTACGCTCGCTGCCATTTCAAAACGTTCCCTTTAGGTGAAATTCGTCTTTTAAAAACACATATATGTGTATTTATATCGTTTTTTTGGGGGGGTGGGGGTGGGGCGGGGGATAGTTATATTTACCGCAGCTGAAAGAAGCAACAAAGTAAGTCCAGCAAAGTCTTCCGCGCTGTTCTTACCTGCTACCGCTTACCTGAGCTCAAGTATTGAGCCAAACTACCAATCAGAAGCGAGAAGGAGCCGAGCCGGCCAATCGACTCCGAGGAGGTGGGCGGGACTCACCTGAGCGTGAGCAGGAAGAGAAGTGTCCCAAATGGCACAGATTTGATGGTCTGAAACACACTCATAAAACATATTTTCATTTTTCAGAACCCATTCTTTGAGTCTGCACACACATAAAAAATGTCACAAGAGTTCCCTCTTGCTGCAGGGTAGAATAAGATGATGACAACAACAGCACGGTTCGTACTTCTGATTATAAATCCAAAATATGGAATGTTTTCATTTGCAAGATAAGCAAGAGTTTTTTTTAATGTTAATTCAAAATAAATTTTTAATATAAAGTTTAAAGTTGTACATTTCATGTATGTAAAAGTGATACACTATCAAACAACAATAAAAACAATAATTTCGTACTTGTTATGATTTCACTACAGATGAATATTATGAACACTTAAAAATGATTACAAAGTGTGAAGAAACAAAATAAATAAAAACAAAATAAATTACATAGTAAATAATTTTCAGAATTTTAAAAACTAAAATATTTTATGGTTCAAGTAGCTACACACTAATTTATTTCAAAAAGGAATAAAAGAAAAAGAAAAGAAAAAAAATGCACCAATACTACCTTTTTCCAACCAAGCAGGAGTAAAAGTCCTTACACTCGAGTACTCACCAACACGGAGTCCCGATACTGGAGAATGTGATGTTAATTTTATGAATATGTATTTCACTTTGATTAATTACATGTCAAAAACACACTTATTTTAATGTCAGACGTGACAGCCAAACGTAAGAATGTATCGAGAAACATCTTGTCATGACTGACATTTTCACATCAAATTCCGAAAAGTTTTGCTCTTCGCTGTAATGCAAGATCTTTCAGTTATGTAATATCTCAATATCTCACTCTGAACACAATGGGACATACAGAAGACAAGAGACGGGAATCTGGATCTACTTCTGTGTGCTAACAACCAAATTAAGTGAAGGATCAGAAATACAAGTCCTCTTCTTGACAATACCACAAGTTATACATTGTAAAAAAAAAATAATGACAGTGAAAAAAAGTACCACTTAAAAGCCCACCCAATGTTATTGTTTGGGACGCGGTACAATTGTTTGTTTTTTTTTGTTTTCTCACAGCCTGAACTTTGCTGTTCTTGTCTGCCCAGATACTTTGCTTTGCATAAAAATAAAAATAAAAAATGTAAAAAAACTGGAAAATGCATTCTAAACGCATTTGCGTTAATAACTCTGGGAGGATCCCATCGCCCTTTTAATTTCCATTTAATTGCTGTCAAATGACACATAATAGCACTCGAGTTTCTGTTGGGGAAAAAATGCTTCCGTGGATTCGTGTCAACATGGAACAGCACCATGGATACCAGTTAGCATTTGTTGCCCAAAATTAGCATGACCCGAACCACTTTTTCCTACAGGTCTGAACCCGTGTCAAGATTTCCAGTGAAAAAAAAAAGGGAGTGATGACATATTTAGTCTGTTTTGACCAAAGCGGCAACTTCAAAATATCCACAAGAAGACAACCGGAATAGTCACATTCCTCCATAACAGCGACCTTTTCTTAATGAGGACCCATCAAAGTATGGCTTTGGCTAACGCCCTTCAGTGAGTTTGAGGACACAGACGGTAATCAGTGTGTTAGCATTTTGGCTAATGAGCTAACATTTGAGTAGATAATTTTTTTTTTTTGTTAACATACAAGAGTAGGTGTTCATTTGTGTTGCTCTCACTGACTCTAATGACAGTATGCTGTTTTTAATTTATTAGCCAAAATGCTAACATCCCGCTGCTAATGTGAGGACCAAGCTACTATCCTTGGATAAAGCTATGTGGCAGGCAGCGAAAAAGCAAAAACAGCAGCATGCAGTTGCGAATGCATTCTCCAAAATGCTAATGGCATGCTACCAACATGAGGCTTAGCCACTCACCCCAGATAAAGCTACGTGGTCATCTTTAAAAATCGAAGTAACGGTTTGTTGTTAGCTCGCTAACCAAAACGCTAATCTACGGACAAGAGGCCCAGTTACCATCCTTAAAAATAATTATTATTTTTTATCAATAATCAACAAAAATGTTAACCTCCTGCTGCAAACATAATGTTATTGCATGATCTGTAAAATAAAGCTATGCTATCGTTAGCCAATTAACAACAATGCTACGGATTTAAAGCCTAATTATTAAATATTTACACATCAGCGTTTGTGTGTCAGTGGGTGTGAAGATGAGCATCACGATTGGCCGCCCGGCCTATTATTGGTCGCCTGGCCTTTTCTTGACTGAGGGCGGAACCGGTGAACAGTCTGTGATTGTTCTCAGGAATGACGCTGCCTGTTTGCCTTTCTTCAAGGCCACAGCTGAGGCATCGATCCGCTTCGATGAGGCTTTGTCACGCTCAAGGAAAAAAAAAAAAAAGACACCCAGAGAGCGGAAAAATAAATGACAGTGTTCTCAATACGATTGCCGCAAAAAGATGACAAGGACCTGATAAAAGTGATTATGCAGATAGCTAGCTTAGATAGATATGCATACATTACACATACATACTGTATATACGTACATATGCACACATACTGCATATACTGTATCTAAAATGAAAATGTTTTGAGTGATATTTTGATGTTAACCAGACTTTGGACATCATCAGGTTTGTTGCAAAGTCATTCTGTATTGTACAATCCTATGCCAAGGTACTTCCTGTCACAAAAAAAAAAAACCCAAAAAAGCGGGGAAATTCTTTTAGCGACTCAGACGTGACGCAGCACCGAATCACTGCCGTTATGGTTTTATAGCCACCGTCAGATATTTTACAGCCTGTCAATAGCATTGAGAAGATCAAAGTTACAAAAAAAAAAAAAAAAAAAAAAAAAAATCTTGCACATTAAGGAAAAAATTATCAAATGATTTTAGGACAAAATACAAAAGCAAAAGTCGCAAGAAAACTCAATTCCCTCCCATGACATTCATTTCCAAGTGTACATATAAACCGTCAAAACTGCAAGGTTTTAAGAAATCATTAACATTAAGAGCAGAATTTTCTTATCAGTTAGGGGAACTAATACACTTTATGACTCTACGTCAGGGTTGTATATACCCTGTCGCTGATACATTGCACAACACGCCGAGTATGACGGGAAAAACCTGCTAATTATGTCAATTATGGTCAAAGTAAGTCAGGGTAAAAAAAAAAAAAAGTGTCAATTATAGTCAAAGTAAGTCAGGGTAAAAAAAAAAAAAAATGCACAACTGGATGTGTGTGACAAGACAAGAAGCAAAGACGGTGTATTTCACCATCACCAATATTCCGTGACCATATATGGGCGTAGGGAAGTCCCTGGAATTCCTTCGGAGATGACGGCACTTTGACAAGGTAAACATGGCAGACTAGCAACTGGTCGACCAAGAGGCCCGCCACCACCTCTTTTAACGGCAGCCAAAGATGAAAATTGCTTGTCCTATCATGTTGCCATGATTCACGCTTCACTGTGGCCGTCTATGTACACATTCTTTGCCTCAGAACATTTCCTGCTGAATAATAATCATAATAAAAGTCTGTTTTAGCAAGCTAACATTCTCGTGTTGCCCAAGTAGAATTTGTGGTGCATAACCATTTGTGCCCTAAAGCTCCTCTCCATCCGAACAAAATACCGACAAATAAAACTGCAAAATCATGAAGAGCACCGTGGGCTCACACACAAAAAAAACTTTAGATCGTAAATGGATCTGAGGTTTCTCTTTCAATACAGCTGGATCAAGTGGGGCAACGATCTGCTGCAAAATAAATCGTCAAAAGTTAGACTCTTAAAAATTTGAATCCATACATACTGTATATGTCCAATTTCAAAGGCCCCAAAGTGGGAAAGAAATGCGCCAAACACCCTCAAGAAATGAAATAGTTCATTTTGAATCAATCATTACAATTAATTAACATAGATTTAAGGAAATAAAATTAAATATGATGGTTTACGAATTTCAATCAAAATATTTCAAAATAAAGGTTTAGGGTTAGGTTTACGAATTTCAATCAAAATATTTCAAAATAAATTATCAACAAATATAAAAATAAAATAACACAAGAAATGAATCAATTCAATAAACACATGAACAAATGAGCACACAGCTCAATAATTAATTTCAATTGGAAAAAAAAAAAAAATACAGGAAATGAATCAATTCAATAAACACATGAACAAATTAATTTCAACTGGAAAAAAAAAAAAATCGACATTGACGTCAAATCAATTCGTCCACCATCTGAAATCCCCCCCATGGAAACGGGTTCACAACATTCCCGGGGGAGATTCCCAATGCGCCGACAAATGCGTGTGATCTGCCAGCATCGTGTTCTGTGTCGCGTAACCCCACCTTACACTCGGCGTGTCAACAATGCGCCGGTAAACCGATGCAGCATCCACTGGAACTCGATATGATTTGCGCGCGTCTTATCAACACTTGTTCGCCTTCATGTCGTCTTGGCACACGCGCTGCGGGGCTAGCGACACATTATACGTTCCAGCGTGTCGGAAGGGCTGATTACCTCGGGCCACGCTGTCATGTGATGAATTAGCGGTCATGAATTATAAAAGAGCTAACGCTGTCCACGCCAGTCAGACAGCAAAACTCCCAAGTAGACGACGACGGAGTTGCCAATTTTAGTGCCACGTTCCCCTCCTCATATCATCTGGAGTAAGAATAAAAATGCCGGGCAATTTCGCATTGCCCTCAATACCCCAAATTGATCGTCGTGTTGAAAGCTGAAGTTCTTCACTTTTTTTGGGACTATTTTGCTTCTGAATCCTCCGAAAATGAAAGAAATTGTCTGTACAATCTGTTGTTGAATCATAGTTTTCCCTGTGACAGTGGCAGGAGATAAGCCCAATTTTTTTTTACTTCCTTGATCAAGTGCGTGATCCGAAAGAGTGATTGTCATCCACTCAATGACACAAAACCAACTTCCTCCACAATGGTGTGTTACTCAAGGTTGGCCCACATCAGGATGATTGATGATTGGCATGCATCTGTCCGACATGTCTGAACAGACGCAACATGAACTTTATTCCAAGTGGATCACTTCCTCCTGTTGCATCACAAGCAGCATTTCAGTCTCAGTGGGCGAATCGGAATCTGATGGCGGGGTGTCAGATTGGTAGAGTTGCTTGGTAGCTGTACTGACTGGAGTAGCCATGCTTCTTAAGCAGCCATTACGGGCAACAGAGGGGGGATGGCTGAAAGGCAGAGGATGCATCACAGCTACACATCTGAGCATCAATTTGCGGTTTTGTCACAGCGTACCCCCCCCGCCGTATACTTTGGATCATAAATTATAGTCCATGGTTACGGTCTACTGCGAATTGACAGGCAACCAGTTCAGGGTGTTCCCCGCCTATTGCCCGAAGACAGCTGGGATAGGCTGCGGAACACCCCAAGACCCCCGTGAGGACACCGGAATCAGAAAAAGTATGGATGGATGGATGGGAATATCTATGGACTACAGACGACGAATCATAAACTATGAGTCATAGATCATAGACCAAAGATCATCGACCTGATGGTGCACGGATCATTGAACATGACTGATTGATCATGGACCGACCATCTATGAACCTTGGATCAGAGTTGATAAAGCATAGACTGTGGTCCATAGATCATACACCAAAAGTAACTGTGATCCTGTGCTGTCCCGCTACACCGGTTAAAAGTTGAGTGCGCTAAGCGCTAGGCTAAAAGGACGAGAAGCAAGGATTCACTCACGTACCATCCGTTGCAATATGAAGGACGAACAACCATGGTTATGCTCCACCGACCTAAAACCCATCGACCATAAACGACAGACCAAGATCTTAGACCATAAGATCAGATCAGATAATCCTTTAATGATACCCGGAGGGGAAAATCAAGACCGTGGATCATTTACTCTACCGCAGATGATCTTTGATGATCATCAGATGTAGATCATAAATAGTATAGAGAAACAGACGTTTTGAAATATTTACGTACAAAGCGCAAAAGCAATTTTTTTTCCCCGAAACCTTCTCTGTCGTTTGGAAGAAGTCGACATTCGACATGGGTTTGTTTTCAAGTTCCGCGGGACCACCAGGCGGCCGCTGACGTCCACCAATACGTCAGAGACGAGCCGAGGTCTTTTATTTGACAGGTTGCCATGAGTCCGTACGCGGGCTGAGTCACACTTCACAATGTGCTCGCAAAAAGCCTGCACACGCACAAAGCAGCATTTTTCACAACCTGCACCGGTGACGTATTTCTGGACCGGATAACAAAAGGTTTGTCTCGGCGGAAAACAAAACACTACGTTACTACGGCAAACAGAATTAAGGCCGTAAAATCGAGTATAGTAATTATAGCGCTCGATTACGCTTATTGACAAAACGTACATGTTAGCGTACTGCAATGGTGGGGAGTAACCAAGTACGAAAACTTTTCCCAAGACTTTTAGTGTTTGTCCTTCAACTACTTTCTTTCCCTCTGAACTACAGAACGCGAAGTGTTTAAGCAGGCTCGTTCTCCAACTATAAATCAGCTTCAGTGAGTTGCAACAGGCGGTTTACTTTTTATTAATAGCTGCAATGACAGCGGCTTTGTCGCGGCCCGTATTTGAGGTGTTTACCTTAAGATTACCGCAACAAAAAGCCTGGTTATAGCGCAACCTTTGACCGGCAACGTTGTGACAGTTACTGTATGAGAACATGATGGATGGACGGACAGACTTGAGTGTTCAAACACTCAACCCCCGAGAGAGTGCGTAACAGACTCAAACTTTTTCTTACACCCTGGGACACACCCAAATATCAGGATTGTGTATGGTAATTATATAACGTATAGTCTTTTATTTCCGACCATTACAGGACTGTAAGGAGGCGGTCTAACCAGAACACGAAGCGCAAAACCTGCCGAATCCTATCCCTAGTCCCTAACACTACCCGAACTCGAGTCGCAAACCTGATCCCACCTCTAACCCCGAAAGAAAACCTCACCTGACACTCATCAAAGGCATGGCCCCGAACCCAAACTCTAATTCTAACCCCGATACCAACCTGAACCTGTGACACAACCCACCCCTCCCAAAAAAAAAAAAAAAAAAAAAACATCTATCCATTCATTCTCTGAGCCGTTTATCCTCACGAGCGTCGCCTCACACCTAAATGGATATGAACCAGAACATTAATCCGAATACTAAAACGAGCAGCGTCGAGACCAACCAAAACTCTACCGGCTCAAGGTGAGAATTCGGGCTGAGCATCTTCCCTTCTCAAGCGCAGACGTTGAAAGGCATTTCAGTAGCTCACACTGACCTCTAGCGGACAAAAGAGGAAAAGACATTCATTGTCTCGTCCCTCTTCCAGGAGCACGCTTGATCTCAAAACACACACACACACACACACACACGCACACACACACGCACACACACACGCACACGCACACACGCACGCACACACACACACACACACACACACACACACACACACACACACACACTGATGTAATGATGAGGTGTCACATTTCCGCCTTCAAGGTCCGATGCTAAGTAGATCAGACAATCAGGAAATATTAGCGCGCGCATGTGCGTGCACGTGAGGATCAGAGCTAATCATAGCCGCCTTAACGACCCCCCCAGAGGGACGCCGGCTAATCCTTGTCACCCCGGGGACCTTTAAGCACCACCCGGCCCGCCTCACCTCAGCCCGGCCTCTTGGGAGGGGGGGGGGGGTGCAGGTTCGCTCGGTCCGGTGCGTCCTGGGCAGGTGGAATGAATCTTCTTTTCGTATCTGATCTTGATGTATTTGTAGAAACAAGCAGAGCAACGACACATAAAGCGCATCCAAAATACTCACGGGCATGCCTTCTCTGCGTCTTCTTCTTGCTCTGGATGAGCCTGCGTGTCTTCCAGTCGAGCTCAGTGCTGCCCAGCATGTTGTGGCCCGATGTGGCACGACACTTAAGGGGCGCAGCCCGAAATTCGGATTTGCCAGGGGGCCGAAAATGTTAATCTGCTCATTAGTGGTGGTCCCCAGAAAAAAGAAGAGGTGGACTGCTGCTTGCAGGGGTTCCACCTTACTGGCAGGGGGCGCCAAAGGACAGCCCTTGCAGTGAGAGAGAGAGAGAGAGAGAGAGAGAGAGAGAGAGAGAGAGAGAGAGAGAGAGAGAGAGATTGAAATGCATGATATGTAACTCTGGGCTAATTAGCACCTGACGTTCACTCAATGAACACACACACACACACACACACACACACACACACACACACACACACACACACGCGTGTGCGCGGGGTGTGGGGGGGGGGGAGTCCTGTGAGAGGCAACTCTCGACATTATGTCCAAATGACACTGACGCCCCGTAATTAAGACGGAATCATTTGCATGGACACACACACACACACACACACACACACACACACACACACACACACACACACAGGCACACGCACGCTGGCGAGCTCAACAAGCTGTTCTAATCAAAACGTCAGCTCGCAAATTAACCGGGGCGATTGCATCTTCATCATGACTTGGCTTTTAATTTGGCACAGCCCTGGAGGGCACTTTCACACATCACTCGGGGTGCATCAACCACGGATTGGGAATCCTTGGTGTATGCAGAATGAGTTTTTTTTTTTTTTAAGTCATGCACCCCCTTCAAGCATCGCAACAGAAATGGAGCTTTCGCCGCGCACCTTCTTTAGCATCCTGACAGAGCTGCCCCCCCACCCACCATATTTTTAAGCCACGCATCCAGATTGAAACAACCCCTCTTCCCATATATTAAGCCCCGCACCCTCTTCAACACCTTGACAGGGCTAGTGCAGCCCTTCTTATGATTTTAAATCACACACCCCTTTTTGGTATCCTTTCTACCCACAAGTCACAACAAATGGTGCGCCGCCTCCCCCCATATTTTTACGCGTCTCACCCTGTTGAACTTGCCGACAGAACTTTCAAAGTCACGCACCCTCGTTCCTCCGCGAACATGGAAGGCGCACCCCCTGCCCGCAGCACATCCCTAAAAAGCAGTTGAGTGTGCAGTGTTGGAGAAAGCGTCGGCTCTCCGGTTTTGCCTCTCTTCTTGATTAATATGAAGCGTTTGCAAAGGCTTCATTAAAATTGCATCCAGCGTTTTCCGCGGCTGTAATGAAAGTTAACGCGAGTGTCAAAAGCTTTCCCGCCAAGCAAATGGCAGCTAATGCCAAATGCTTTCACAACAGGCCTTCCTTTAATTGCGCAGAGGCGACTAAAAATGGAAGGTTGCGGATTTATCTACCGATATTTTTTTTTAAATGGAGCTCTTTTTGAAGATTTATTACCTTTAAATATTTGTAGTCAACTCCTTTGTTTTATGAGAATGCGTCGTTTTGTCATTAAAAATGTGCTTTTTCTTTCTCCATATTTTTTTCAACGTACACATTTCATGATCATCATGCATTCAAAATATTGTTTTGCCATTATTTTGCTTTTTCAAACTCTTTTTTTTATATCTCTCCTACACAATTTGAGTTTGTGAAACGTTGGCTTGCTTTGTGTGTTTGTAAGCAAGTACGAGGGTCCCGCTGAAGCGTCTTGAACGTCCGAGCTTGTATTTGCGCCATGTTCATTATTTCGGAGTGCAAGCAGCCCGGCTGGCACACTCGTTTTTTTTTTTTTCCTCTCTCTCTTTCCTGTTCTAATTGCCTGCGAAGGCCCGCCGCCTGCCATTAGAGCGCCATTAGACCATTAAGTTGGCTTCTCCCGGACCGCCGGCTCACGGCCTGACTTTTACTACACCTCCGAGGGCGCCGTGTACACGCTGTAGTTGATATGTGCGTAACGCGCAGCCCGCCGAGCTCCCGAAATCCCCTCTCGGAGCACGGCCTCTTAGCATCGACCTCCACGCTATTTCAGCTCACAGAAAAGAAAAAACAAAACACAGGAAGTCCAATCAGCGCGCTTCATTACAGGGGCCAAAAAGAGGAAATATTAAAGTGAGACCGCTTTCGTGGTTTTCGACGGGCTCGGGTCCGCAAAGTTCAGAGTTCGCGAGCGCAGGGCGGTGGGAGGGGGAAAAAGAAGGCCGAAGGGTGTCAGCCTCGGGCCGACTGGACGGGCCCGGAGACGCGCCGGTGGTGGTGCGAGGCGTCAATCACGTCGCCTGACCTAACAAGGCCGCATCAATGATGGATTGCGAGCGCACAAGCGGCATCATACCACACTGCAGGCAAACAAATAAACAAGCGGAATGATTGATAGACCTCCTTTGCCGATAACAAATAACAATATTGAATTGTACTTTTATTGATAACAAATGCTCAAAATCTTATATGACATGCGCATCACAGCTTGGTAGAATATTCGCATTGTATCGCATTGCGACTTATTGTATTGTGTCTTCACGTATCATATCGATACACGCTGTATCATGCCACTCATGATACAGCGTGTATCGATTGTCACATGGTACCGGTATCGCGCTGTGTCGGATCGTATCGTAACATTATATATCGACATATCGCTTTGCACCGTATGTTATCTTCATGTTACGTCGTGTCATAAAGTCCCGTATGGTATTGTAGCGTATCTTTCCATCTTGTATTGCTTCGTAGTATGTTCCGTGTTATGGGATTGTATTGTGTGGTATCAATACGATATCTTTGCATATCATCGCTGTAAACAACTTATTTACCCTTTTGGCTTATATCTTAACTTTTTGTGTGCTATCTTTACAGATGATTTTGTTTTGTATCGCCATTTTTGGCAAGCGTACCTATCTCAGTGTATGTGTGTGTATGTGTGTGTGTGTGGATGTGATCAATACTAAGTGGAGATGAAAAACGTAAGAATGAAGTACAAAGTAAGTGTTGTCTATTGATTCGATGTTGTGCCACGGCGGTGTGGATGTAAATGTGTGTGCGCGCGTGGCCCACAGGGAGCGTGTGCTCTGTGATCCAGGTAATGCGGAGCAGCCGTGGAACAAGCAGAACATCCGCCATCCGTCTTGACGTACCGTCTTGGCCGTATCGATCCGCCCATTTTGCTGTCACGCCATCTCGACAGCGTCCCGGCGTTCCACAGGGGACCGTGTCGCTTCAATTTGTATCACTGTGATACGGCACCGCTTCACGCGGTATCGATAACGTAAATGGTTATTGTGTCTTTACGTATCGCGCCATCACGTAGCGTATCCCTCGATAACATCATTCATGACACACAATGGTATGGTATCATATATTATCATTACAAATGAAATCCCTTAAATGGCACCTTTCCGATTAATTCAACTCCAAATGAGTCAACCCCATCCATTGCCAATCACCGCCGAACGCAACACTCGATCACGGGACTCCCGTATCTGCATCGTCCTCAAACGTGCGACTATTATGGGTGTTGACATCCGAGGGCCCGGGCCACCGCTCAGATAATTAGCAAGGGCGCGCTCTTTGGAATGATCCGTCATGGCCGCTGCCATGCAGAGGACACTGGCAATTTATCATCACGGTAGCAAGGACACGCTTAATTAAGCACCTGCCGACGAGTGATTGAACGAGGAACACGAGTAGAAAAGAGAAGAAACAAAACAAAACTATATAGCTAAAAAAAAAAAAAAAATTATAGTTGAACTTGAATTGACTTTTTTAATCCAAACAATTTTTTTTAAAAAAGCATCAAAATAAAATTGGTTTCTTACGACCGAAATCCATATGAAATGTTTTGGTGTAAATACAAAAGTAAAAAAGTCAATTTATTTCATAATTATAATTAGTATTATTTTAAATTGTTCAATCGTCATTTTAAAATGAAATCTAATGTAGAGCAAAATTCAATGCAAAATATGACACATGGTATGTTTCAATTCAACCAGAAACAATTCATTTGATGTTTAGTTTTACATCTCCTTTTGATTCCATGAAAATATTACAAGATGCCTTTCATTTGGAAAAATATTGAATTCAAACCTTTTGTTGAACTTACATTTGAAGATTTTTTGGAAGTTCTACCTATTTTGCTGGATGGTGCCCCATTGACCGTCCGTGCGCCGACAACTCTCTTCATTGCCACACTCAACGCCCTCAAATACAAGTGAATCATTGAGAGCCATAAATTGGTCCTTTAGGCTAAAACAGACTCACTTTGTCAGCTATTTTGTTTTATTGTACGGACAGATGTGAGGAGAAAAACAGGGGTGGGCAAACTAGGGCCCGTGGGCCATTTACAGTACACATTTACCCTGCCCCCTCCGCCCCCAAGCCCCCCACTCGGCTTTCGAGATCCCCGCCACATTATCCAGCAGCCCCGGGGCCGACCGGCAGACAAAACACACACCGGCAAGAAATCATGAAACAGTTTTCCTACTTGTACAAGCATGGGGAATTTCACGTGAATAAAAACCAAACGGTATCTGGATTTGAAAAAAATGCCACTTTCAAACTTCCCACCGACTAACCTGATACGTCCCCCTCAGGCGATTGCGCCCGGCTTAAAAAAAAAAAAAAAACGCTTGAAGTGCGCGGATTTGATCCCTCTTGTTCTGACAAACAATAACAGACAAGAGCAAGAAAAGAATTTTGGCCCTGAGAGAGGAAAAATCTGCCGTTGGAAGTTTGAATGCAAACCGGCCTGATTTGAAACAACAGATGGGAGATAACGTCGCCAACGGAAAAAAAGGGGACGCTTTTATCTGACGTGTGAACTCCTACGTGTGGAGATGCACAGACCAGGTACACAGCTCTCGACATCAACTTCGACGGGTACGGCCACCCGTTTATTTGCTTCATATTATTGATTGACATTTTCTGCATGGATCGACTCTGACGTGGACGCACTCCGACATGTTCCGACATCTCCGGGTGGTAGACACGTTCTTACCCAGGGTGGAAATTCTCGACATGTGCGAACCTACAAGCGTCACAAGACTGATTTGTATTCATTTTTATTAATATGCATGAATAGACACACATTACGGTAGAGGGAAACTCTTGACATGAACTTCAACTGTGTATGAACTCCTACATGTAAAGACACATAATAAAGAGCACCCCCCCCCACACACACTGTAAATCACAGTCATGTTTACAGACAGATGAATAAATGATGTGTGCCTGTGTGTGTGCATGTGTGTGTGATATATAATGAATGGCTCTTGTTCATTACACAAGCTCACATTCGACAGGCCATTTCCACACACACACACACACTTACCAAAGTAAATGGTGTTTCATGAGGACGTCGTCGTTGAACCTGACTTTTGAATCTTTGATGTGGCCAGGTCAAACGCGGCGACTCAACGGGCAGCGGACAGACGCTGGAACAAAGATGACAAGCAGCTTTGTGAGGATGACGTGGGCGGTTTGGGAAAGCGGGAGGGGGCGGGGCGCCCCAAGGGGGAGAAATGCACGAGGAAGACGAGGGGGAGAAGGCTTAGGATTGTTTTATAGGTGATGTTATGTCACGCCTCTTTCTTGGCTCTTTGATTTAGGCACAACTGCTCACGGGAAAAATGTAACACTGCTGATTAAAAAAAAACAAAGGAAAAAAAAAACTTTTATTTGACCAACATGGCGACCTTTGAACCCTGTGACCGGGTTCTCGCTGGGCCCTCTGGCAGCCCGACAAAAGGTCTCCCCCAAAAAGACAAGTATGAGAGCGGTGGCGGGGGAGACCATATTGCCATACGTTGGTGTCAGACGCACTTAGCGGCTCTTTGATTTAGGCACAACTGCTCACGGGAAAAATGTAACACTGCTGATTAAAAAAAAACAAAGGAAAAAAAAAACTTTTATTTGACCAACATGGCGACCTTTGAACCCTGTGACCGGGTTCTCGCTGGGCCCTCTGGCAGCCCGACAAAAAAAGGTCTCCCCCAAAAAGACTTACAAGTATGAGAGCGGTGGCGGGGGGGCCATATTGCCATACGTTGGTGTCAGACGCACTTAGCGTTTGCCCTGCTGCGCACACACACACACACACACACACACATACGCGCGATCGCGCGCGCATACACACACACACACACACACACACACACACACAGGAAATGGTCATTTGTTGTCGTATGATTGGACAACTTAAAACATTTTCAGGGGGTCTCCAATTGGGCTTTCACTCGTCATCTGTTTGAATGAGCAAAGAGTTCACGTATTGAGCTAATATATAGCATTATTCTGTGTCCATTTTCATCCCTCCGCCCCCCCCCCCAAAAAAAATAACTGTAAATACTCACCAATTTTTTCTTAACTGTTAGTTTAATGACATTAGAATAAACTGTTGTCGTATAATTGGACAACTAAAAGGATTTTCAGGGGGTCTCCAAGTGGCCTTTCACTCGTCATCTGTTTGAATGAGTGAGGAGTTCACTTACTGAGCTAATATATAGCATCATTCTGTGTCCATTTTCGTCCCCCCCGCCCCCCCCGCAAAAAAAATAACTGTAAATACTCACCAATTTTTTCTTAACTGTTAGTTTAATGACATTAGAATAAACTTGTGTCAAGTATTTTGAATCTGGCACCCACCAGACTCCCGTTTATCATTTAGCTAGCCTAATGCTAATGAAAAGCGGCAGCAGACGAGTCTGTAAGTTAGTCTAGCGCGCTGGCATCTCTACCTTGAGCGCCCGTATGCGCCCATACAAATATCGACATTCTCTTAATGGCCGGAGAGTCGCTGATATCAACAAAACGCATTAATGCGGCCATGAGTGCAAGGTGATGTATGGATGAAATCTCGGGCAGACGGCAGGACGCTAATTTGTTGTTTTGACATGTGCACATATCAATAAAGTGCATTACGCCGCTGCACTTCATTTCGTCCCACCGGGGAAACCAGCGCAGGAACATGCACCAGCTCAACTCGCTTGGAGCTATTGTTTAGATGCTAATGTAAAAAAAATATATAGATATATCCATCCATCCATCCATGTATGTGTACACAGCGCAAAGATAAATGGCGCAATTTTCGCCACTGCTTGTTGCGTGGCCGCTCGCGGAGTTTGCGTGCCGTTCGGCGTTCAATAGGAACAGCTGTTCTCTAAGAAACGGGAGAATGTTGAGTGCTTTGCATTGTTAATCCTGAGCTCTGCATGCCATATGTTGCTTCATCCTCCTTGTGGCTCCAGGTGAGGTTTAACCTGACGAGCAGTGCTCGGTTAGCGCCTGTGCCCCCCACCAAAAGTCAATCACTAGCCCCCCCCACACGCACACACACATACACCGAGCCTCATACCAAAGATAGAAAAAAAAAAATCAGCCCCCAACAACAGTTTCACAGCAGGACATTTAGCACGACACATTTAACATGACGAGACCCACAAAAAAGTCTCAAGGACCCATGTTGGAAAATGACCAGGACGGTGGCCATTTTTGGTCAAACTTCTACTTCAAAAGTGAGACCTGGACAAACTTGGCCCGCGACGCCACTTTTTGCAGATTGACATGAAAATTAGTGGCTATGTCTAACCTAGCAGGACGCTCTGGAAAGTCTCAAAAGGGCCCAAATGCAAAACTGAACAGGAAGTCGGCCATTTTGGTCGGAAGCAAGCTGTTTTGGGGCAAATTCCTTCAAGGGCGCACCCTGGAAAATGCAGTTCACCAAGTGACATGAAATTGGGTGGACACGTTGATCATAACAGGACGCGCAGAAACGTCTCAAGGACGCATGCCCGACACCGAACAGGAAGTCGGCCATTTTGTGTTGAAGCTGCGTTCAAAATTTGATCATCATCTTGAGGATTGATCATCTGAAGGGTTGAAATAAATCATGAACGCATTTTCATAAAATCACTACTGATGCACAGATGATCAAGAATCTGTACGTTGTGACTTTTCTGCCATGACTGACATAGCATTTATTGGTTGAACTTGATCCGAACTTTCGGTAAAGTTGGACCGCGAAGAATTTGAACTTTTCACCAAGATGATAGAATGCGGCGGACCCCCTCAAGAGGGTTTTGCGTGTGCATGAAAGGGGTGTCGAGTTTCTTGATGCTCTTATTTACGCCCATACTGTCTGACCTGTGCGGCCGGCCAGTCACAATTAGACAGCATGCCGGATGGATGATTGACAGCCGCTCCAACGTGCCCTGAGGTGACGAGAGGTCGGCGCCTGCCAATCACCCGGCGCTCGCTCCGTGCCGCTCGCGAGTCCTCCGTGTGGAACGAAAGAAACTGCAAAAAAAAAAAGAAAAAGAGGATCGTTAATTGGTCAATTGATCCTCATCAGCCAATCAAAAGTGGAAATTATTCATGGAGTCGATGACAAAGCAGAAGATTGATTGATTGATTGATTGATTGATTGATTGGACGCTGATGGGTAGTTGTAATGGAAAGCTGGACGGAGGAAAACATTGATTGGTCGCCACTCCATCCAGGTGAAGCGTTCGTTGGCACAAAGCTTCACTTTCTTACCGTTTTGAAGAGAGGTGGCGCTGTTTTGGAATAATTGCAAAAGAAAGCAAAATTATGAACATTGGACAAATAAAAATAACTAGATACATGATATATATACTGTATATAGATATGTTTTTTTTTTTTAAATGACATTTTCCTACCTCATTGCTGCTGGTTTCCTGATTCCTCGCTCCTGTCATACCTTTTCTTTTTGCTCATTAAAAATTAACGACGCCATTCCGGACTAATTGTCTTCAGCATGGCAGAGAGCAGCGGAATGAAATGAAGCCATTAGCCCGGAGAAGCTTTCATCACTCGGTGTGTGCGCCCGTGTGTATCGTCATCTCGCTATCCATCTATCTACCGACGATTCATTTCAACCTTTTGTGCTCGACGTTTTTCGAAAGATTTGGAAGCAATCAAAGAAATACATTCATTTTTAAAAAAAACGCGCTACCAAGAGAGAGAAAAAAAAAGTGTTTTGTGTGTTTTACCAGAGTCATAAATAACTGATCATTTTACAACGTTCGTTTGGCCTCATGTTGACTTTGTAAAGTATCACCGAACATTAAATGTCTTCTTTTGGTGAACATTTCATTCCTGACTTAAACCTTCCCTTTTCCTCGCCGTCCTTCTCAGTCAGTCGTCGTCCTCCTCCCGTCTCATTTTCCCACTTCCAGCGGGGTATTGAATGTATTGACAGCGTAAAGTGGTCCTACTTAAGAGTGCTCCCCGAGGGAGGGGGGGGGGGGGGAAAAGGGGGGGGGCGACAACCAGAGAGAGAGGGCCGACGGAAGACCTGCTTCACAAACGCTCACTTCAAGAAATACAATCAGCCAGCAACGGCTCACAGACGTGTTTTGTAGTCCTCAAAGTTTTGTAAAATGAGTGTTTCAAGACGGTCAAAATATTTGGTCATTTTCCAAGTCAAAAAATATCGAAAATGATCTTCATGCTTGAAGAAGGAAAAAAAAAAAAAAAAAAGACGCTGAACCCATGAAGCTCAAGGCTTACAAAGAACTAAGAGTACATGAAATGAAATCAATACAAACTGTCCTTGGTTGTCATCGCTCGTCTCCGTTTTTCACCAACTGCCAGGCAAATTGTTACGTCTTCGTTAGACGTTCCCAAAAAAACAAACACAAAACAAGCAGGTAGACGTCTTATCGTGGTTTTACCTGAGGGACTTGGCGAGCTAATTAGGACGCCGCCTCATTTGTGGCTCATTAGCGCTAATTAGGCTTCCCCTCCTTGCCTTTTTCGTCCCCTTTCTTTCTTCTTCCAAAAACAAGCGAGGCTTCCTCCCGTTTGTTTGTTTTGCTTCTGTCGCGGCGCCCAAATTCAATTTGATAAACGAGTCGATCTTTAAATATTAATTATGTATTAATTACGTTCGCCGGGGCAAAACAAAGCTCGCTTAAAGATTTATGAGGCGCGCCGATGCTTTCCTCCACGTTTCCTCGTCCAAAGAGCGTCGGGAGGAAGGAAAAACCTCGGAAACGGGAAATAAGCGGGCGAAACCACGCGGCGACATTGTTTCACACACTCCTGCGACTTTTGCATGGAATTTGGTGTCCTTGTTACAGCATGTTGGGGAAAACAAAAAATGACTGCATCCGGCACATGCTAATACGTTTCCATCAATTCATCTGATGAAACTACACACCAAATTGGATTGATAATCTGTTTAAAATTTCTTACATGAGATTTTGTGTCATGGTAGAAAGATGAGCAATTCGTAAGATGAACCAAAATTATTTCTGGAGAGTGAAATTTGGTGTTTTTGTTGCAGCACATTTAAAAAAAATTGACTGCATCCAGCACACAATGAAAAGTCGATCAATTGGAGAATTTTGTGTCCTCATTTCAGTTATGTTAAAAAATAAATAAGCACATCCGGCACCTAGTAAATATTTGTTGGCCTTGGAACCATGCTCAGAAATGCAACCGAATCCGGCACACAATGGATTAATGAAATTGCGTGCCAAATCACCTTTGTAATGTGTCTGAAATTGTGTGTATTGTTCTAAAGACGATTACGTGATATTGACCAATTCCATCGACACACACTCAGTGTGCACATGATACATCGGGTTGCGGTTTTCGGGTCAATTCCTTCCCCTGGTTGACTCGGCTCAGGAAAGCGTATCGGTCATCGTGTTGTGTATTTTGTGTGTACTGTGTGTATTTGTTTGCTGCACGCGGCACGACAACCGGGTCGAGTTTCGATGAGGAAAAAGCACGCTGAAGGCAAATAGGACACCTCATCTACGCACACACACACACACACACACACACACACACACACACACACACACATGCACCTTTGTTTACTAAACTTTCCGCCTTTGAAATATTTATTAGCATTGGGAGTCTCATACTGTGTGTGTGTGTGTGTGTGTGTGTGTGTGTGTGTGTGTGTGTGTGTGTGTGTGTGTGTGTGTGTGTGTGTGTGTGTGTGTGTGTGTGTGTGTGTGTGTGTTTCTATAAAGAGGTGAGAAGTTGCCCAAGAGACAAGCGAATATCAGGGTGACAGCTTCTAAGTGTGCGTGTGTGTTAGCGGCGTTGCTATAAAAAAAAGAGGAAAAAAGAAAATGACAACTGTGACTTGAAGCAAATGATGGCAACGCACTTGGTTGTGGCTAACAACTGTTGCCATAGCAACAGCATAGACACATGCACTCGATAGCAAAAGGTACTGCTAACTGGCAAATTAAATGCCGATCACGATCCAGATTGATGTGCGTCTATCGCACCGGAATTCTAATCGTCTTCATTTTTAAAACAAATTGATCAATGTGAGCTTCGACGTTTTCTGGTTATTTGGAGGAGGTGACAGCAGTGCGACTGGGGTGAAACTGTAGCCGGCCCACAGCGTCCCACCGACCGGGGCGGGGGCCACACAAGGTGGGGTGTGGGTGGGGAGGCTCCAGTACAAGTGTGGGCTGACGTGGGTGGGGCCCGGGGGGGGGGGTGTTGTGTGTTAGCCTAGTGAGGCTAACAGCACTCCAAGACTTTGAGAAAAGCCTCGAGGCGAAAGTCAGAGAGGGGAGGGGTGGTGCAGGGACTCCGTCAGCTGAATGGCTTCAGATGCTACGCTAACAATAATGACTAAAAAAACCCAAAACATTTTTTCTAATTGTTCTGACAGTTGACTTTGTCGTTCAACTCAGAACGAGCAAGATTTTTTTTTGTTCGTGAGATTAAAGTCCCGAATAAAAATTTGTGGACTGAGCAAAAAAAATAAATAAATAAATAATAATAATAAGAACCATTTTGCATTGACCCTTCCCATCGAGTCGCGCTAATTGGTTGGCGTTCGCACAGAGCGGCTCCTTCGTGAGAAAGAGCCGATCGTGCGATGGTGGGAGGGACCATAATGATGATGATGATGTTGACGATGATGATGATGATGATGGTGATGATGGCGGTGGCCTCTTTAGTGGCTGTGTGATCTCAGCCACCAGTTCCACAGCTGGTGCACCAGCAGGCAGCCCAGCCAGGCCATATGCCGCCTGGCTGGGCTGCTCCCATTGCTCCCATTATCCTCAGCGGAGCGACAAACAAGATGATGATGTTGACGATGATGATGATGATGATGGTGATGATGGCGGTGGCCTCTTTAGTGGCTGTGTGATCTCAGCCACCAGTTCCACAGCTGGTGCACCAGCAGGCAGCCCAGCCAGGCCATATGCCGCCTGGCTGGGCTGCTCCCATTGCTCCCATTATCCTCAGCGGAGCGACAAACAA
>NW_017804842.1:1325637-1333845 GCF_001891065.2 Hippocampus comes
CCCCTTCCACCCCAGACCCCCCACCCCCCTCAACACTCTAAACCACCAGCAGCTACTGCTACCACTTATTAACATTATTAATGTGCTTTGTACTGTCACTAGTGGGAGTCAATCAAAGGGAACATGAAAAGGCCTCTTGTCATACTGCGGGTCAAATTGACCCGGGTAAATATAGACTCTTATTGCGCATTGGACTGTAGCTTGTTATTTGTTTCATTGTAGTTTCTGTATGAATAGCGTTGTCACTCCTATTAATATGTGGGTCAAATTGACCCACCCTGCGACCACACACAAAAAAAGGAAATGTATTTTTTTGTTCATTATTGTCAGAGTGAACATTTTGTGTGATTGTAGAATGTGAGGGTATTGTGTCACTACAGCCTCACTATTACATTGCGGGTCAGATTGACCCATATGAATCTTGATTTGTTTTCTCATAATTGCTTGTTGGAGTGCAGCAAAACAATTTGTGTATTTCGTTTTCCCTTCCTTTCCTCCCTTTCAAACAATATTATTGTAGTTTCTGTATGAAGTGCATTGTCACTATAACCCTCCTATTAATATGTGGGTCAAATTGACCCCCCTCCGACCACAGAAAAAAAAAAAGGAAATATATTTTTTTGTTCATTATTGTCAGAGTAAACATTTTGTGTGATTGTAGAATGTGAGGGTGTCGTGTCACTACAGCCTCACTATTACATTGCGGGTCAGATTGACCCATATGAATCTTGATTTGTTTTCTCATAATTGCTTATTGGAGTGCAGCAAAACAATTTGTGTATTTCGTTTTCCCTTCCTTTCCTCCCTTTCAAACAATATCATTCTTGTTTCCATCCTTCCTTCCTTCCTTCCACTCTTAAAAGTGCCCAGGTCAAAAAAGAACCCGATTTTGGTCAGAAATTGGACCGACCCGCTATTGGGTCAATTTGACCGTCGTGTGTTGGTCCAATTTTTGACTAAAATTGAGTTCTTTTTGACTCAGCAATTTTCAGGGTGTACCGTTTTTGTTTTCGCCTTCCTTTTTTCCTTCCTCCCTCCCTTCCTTCCTTCCTTCCTTGACGTCTCGGTGATGTATCCTGTATTGTTTATTTGTTTTTTTTCATGTGGCCCAAACTACTAGCTATTGATTGAAAGCGATCAGTTCATATTTCGCCACCCTGCTTTCTGCGAAGCCCCCCGGGCATCTCCCCATACACTGGTGGGACATCCTTCCCACTGTTCCCGTCCCGTTAAAAGAATGTCCCCGCCGTCCCCATCAGAAGCGACGCTAAGGACCATGCAATATGGATGAGCCCGTCTCCAAAGGCTGATAACCGGCGGCGGCGGCGGCGGCGGGATCCCAGAAGGCCCAGCAACACACTTCACAGGCGGGGGGGAACCGCTTACGGAACGCTTTTATCCAAGGCTCTCTCAATTTGGAACCTCTAATCCCGTTTCTTTCTTGTGCGTTTTTCCTTTTGAACGTGTGGCGCGACGCAGCGACGGATTGTGGACGCATGGCAGGCCCCTTTCAAAGGGGGAGGACACCTGGGATGAAAAATAAATCAATCAAGAAATAAATATATCAGGCCCATTGTTAAGTCAACCTAAAAATGGGCCATAACCAAAGGAGAGAAACAAATTCCAATGAACGGAATTTAATTTCATGACATTTTCTATGCCGCTTTGCTGTACCAAATTGAACTCCAAAACCTCATGGCAAAGTCCTTGAGTTTCAAATACATCAAATAATAATTAGGGGCACAAAAATTATCCACAAATCTAGTCGATCTCATTTGATTTTTTTATTTTTATTTTTTTTTGTCAAGCCAATTTTTTCCCCCCCATTTTTTGGGAAAGAAAGAAAAACTAAAAACAACAAAAATGATCCGAATATGGTGTCCTAATTGGTGTCTACAGTTCTAGTGGTCTCACGCATGTGGTCTCTCTCATATTCTCACACATATACACGCTCATAAAACACACTCTCATTTGATCACTCTCACACATACTCTCTCACTAAACACTAAATTCACTTACAAGCAGAGCCTAACTCACACTCGCGCTCTCACAAATCACTCGTGCACACTATCTCACATGATCTCTCACCCTAACTCTCTAGCAATATACTCTTGCACGTATAACACAAGATCTCTCTCACACACGCAAACTCTTACACATTCACACTGTCTCACACATAAAGCCCTCTCACATGCACCCTCTCACTTACATACAGCCTCACAAATGCAGAGTCCAGCTCACAAGCACTCACTCTCATATGCAATATCACACACAATCTCTCACACAAACTCTTACAAAGTCACACTTTCTCATGCATGAAACCCCCCTGCCCCACAAACACGATTGCATACAATCTCTCGTTCTCACACTTGCGGGCTCTCACACCCATGTGCATACACCCTCTCTCTCTCTCACACACACACACACACACACACACACACACACACACACACACAGTAGTAGTAGTGTCGTAGTGAAGTGTATTAAGTGTCCTAAATGGTTTTGGCCATCTGTTGCAGGGCTCGTAAATAAGACATCACGCTTGTCCGCCTTAAATTAAGGTCAAGTAAAAACATAAAAAATGCATTTCCTCTTCAGGGGAATTATTTATGATGATTGTTGCGCCTCTCTCTCGGCGCCGCCGCCAATCAATAGCGCCATCGCCCCCGACAACGTTGCGTGACCTCCGCCAGGAAAAGTGTTGCCGGGACATCAAGTATTTATCCGAGACGATGAGGGATCTAAGACGTCGAGGTGGTGGATTTCAACAACGCGAGCGCCACGCGGCTGTCTGTCGACATGCCGAAAAAAAATTGACCGTCATCGGAATAATCGGCAAACACTTCACTGTTGAATAATTCACCGCTGCAAATGACAGCCAATGAATGTTTGACATCAGCAGGGGAAAGGCGGCTGAAAAAAAAATCTACCAATGTTCATGAAGCGAAAAAAAAAAAATCTAATTTCGTCAAACTTTGCAAATGGACAAATTTGAATCCAGTTTCACAATTTGTCTTTGTAGATTTGACCGCAATTTTGTCGGTGCCAAACACCATTTCCGTCAATCCAAGCACAGTTTGTAATGTGTCTGACTTTTCCACAATTGAAAGTATTTCTGACAAATTTGAAGACAATTCGACATCAGCCTCTGAAGAATTTGCCAATTTTGATACAATTTCATGGACTATCATGGAACAGGATTGTTGAATCCAATTTCAGGACTGCCCAATTTAAAGAAAAAAAAAACTCTAGATCATGGCGGAGGGCGCGTTCAAGGCATTTCTCTCTCTTTCACTCTCGTCACCGCCTCTGCTTCCTGGTGCGCGGTTGCCGGGCAGTTACCGCGGAAACGTGCTGCATTATTGATGGCGCGCACCCAAAAGCCCCCCCGCAGGGCCCGGGTGGCGTGCTAATGTGTCGCTAATACAGTGTATGGAAACGTCTCGTTTGAAGTTGCGCGTGGATGCTAGCGTTAAGTTCGCCGACTTTTGTTCTGGTTTTTGGTCAACATTTTGATGTTTCAATAGGCCATGTTTATACATGTCAGTTTTACCGTAACTTGGAGAAACAAATTGCTTGAAGCAAGCACGCGTTGCTCTTCGGACGAGTCTTTTCGTTTCCTCAAAGTGATGTTATACAACAAAGTCCGAATTTCTTGACAATAAGTGAATGAGAACAGGCCCTATCGGCAGCCATTTTGGCTCATCTCCCACCTGCCGATCAGCGCGCAGGTGACTCGTGTTGAGACCTAAACGCAAGGCAGTAACAGGGTCAGTGTCCAGATCAGACCACAGCATCGGCAACATTTCACAGATGCGATGCCTTTCACTCGACTGCAGCCGGGAATGGGCGGGTGCAGCGGATCCCCGCATCCTGGCGGTTCGGCATTGGCAAATTTCAGAATTTTCACACGATTTGATATGCGTCAGACAAATTTCCGAATGTTATCACAATTGCGTCTCTGCGCCAATTTTCACACACTGCCAAATGTCAACCCACTGACGTATCGCCTCCAAATCTCACACAATTGGCTCAATGTCGCCGGAAAATTGGCCACTTGGAAGAGAATTTGCTGCGTCTCCGCAAGTCGAAGCAACTCGCTAAAGTCACGCGGGCCGAGCGTATTTGAACATCTGATTGCTTTACTCGCGGTCCGGAGTAACACGAGCTTCCGCCAAAGGATCAACGGGCCATCATTTGTCAGCGTGACTTGAGCGTCACTCACCTGTTGCGGCCCCCGGAGGCGCCACCGCCGCCTCCCGCCCGTCACGCAGCTGTCAACGTCGGCCCTGCGCGGCAGCCTCAATGCGCTCCATTGTGCGCGGGACGCCACCCCTGCCCTCCGCCCCCGAATTCGCGGCACCCTCGCCTTTGATCGGGTGCGTCATTCCGAGCCAATCGTCTTTCAAGGCTCCTGATAATCCCGTCCGTGTTAGAAAACAGCGTATGAAAAAATAAAAAGCACAGAGATGGCTTGAGGGTGTCCGAAGAAGAAGAAGAAGAAGAAAGAGCTAGTGAGTTACCGAGCGTCTGCTCAGCGAGTGAGCAGCGTCTGGGCCGGGCGGCGAAGTTTATACGCGTCCCGGCTCCCCCTCGGCCCGGGGGGACGGAATGAATAAATAATACAATGGATATTCCCGTCATCATTATTTCATCGTCGCCGTAATGAGAGAGCGCCACCGCTCGCTCTCGGACGCGCTGCGCTACGCTACAGGTGAGGCGGCGACGGCGGCCTCCACCCGCAGAGTCCCTCACAAATCAAACCTGACGCTCGGGCTGCTCCCTGCGTCGCGGACTATCAGAGCGGTCGGCAAGTACCGCAAGAGTAACAATTACGAGCATAACTATTACGACGACGGTGAGGTTTCAACAGCGAGCAGAGCAATAACGGCGACGACGACAACTGGAATCACAACTGTGACAACGAGTACGTTCACAACTACGACAGCTTCTACTTCAAAAAGTAAAACTACAATAGCATCTATTACTCCGACGACATTAACGACGACAACCGTGACAGCTACTGCAGTACTGGAACAGGTACGGCGACCCCATAGTTTATGAACGAGCGTCACGGCTCGCACCTCGACAAGTGTAACTTGTCAACGATTACTTGGACTACATCAACAACAATTGCTTAAGTAGAAACGGTGACATCTCCAAGTACTACTACAAGTATTATTCATCAACAATGAGGACAATATGTGTGACGTCACTCCATCAGATGAGTGCGATTTGTTTGCCGTGACATCGTTCTCCGCCGTCCTCGCCGCTTAATTGTCTGGCGGAAGTCGTCGAGTATCAAGCTGCTTCTTCCACATGCTCGGACACATGGTCACATGGGCCAAGTGAGTGTCCCATTTGCGTCTCACGTCCCTCGGGGACATCTCAGGGCCTTTGAGGGACGACCCCCCCCCAAAAAAAAACAAGAGGCACTTCTATATTCACATACGTCGCCAGGTCTTTCCGTCCTCTAATCCTGTTAGTGTGAAACTGCCGGAGAGTCAAGGCCACGGTTTGGGGAGGGGGGGCAGCAACGAAACAAAGACCCCCCCCTTGGGCCGCACCAGCTGGATGTCTGTAGCGACACATTTTGTCAGTGTTTTTTTCTTTTTTTAGCAAATGAAAGTAATAAAAAAAATTTAAAAAAAACAATTTTACTCACATGTCCGTCTGACCATGCAATACCGTACAACACATCTTTATTGATATAGCGCTTTCGCAACAGCTGCAGCAGGAACAAAGCGCTTTCCAGAACAGTTCACATAAAATAACAAAATAATGTAACAGAACACATACAGACAGCCATGCGATCATAATTGCTGTGACTGATTACGCCTTGTTGTTTGAAGCAGTTCGCTAAATAGCCAAGCAGGAGATGCTCACGTTGTAGCACGTTGTTTGAAATACGTTTTTTTTTTTTTAAACTCCAACTATGATGTAACGGCGACATCATCAACAACAAAAAAAAAACAATGAGAAATGTTTGCTGTTTGTCAATGAAAAAACAAAACAAAAAAAAAAAATCATAATTGCTGTGACTGATTACGCCTTGTTGTTTGAAGCAGTTCGCTAAATAGCCAAGCAGGAGATGCTCACGTTGTAGCACGTTGTTTGAAATACGTTTTTTTTTTTTTAAACTCCAACTATGATGTAACGGCGACATCATCAACAACAAAAAAAAAACAATGAGAAATGTTTGCTGTTTGTCAATGAAAAAACAAAACAAAAAAAAAAAGAAGCTAGCATGCTAACATGATCAATCGCATTCAGAACCAAAATGTATTAATCACAACTATGACAACAATGACTCCAACCATGACAGCGACTACATTTATTTTCCAAAATGTGGGTAGTCAAAAAATTTTTTAAAACCATCTATACCCTGCAAGTTGGTGTTATTCTGTTTCATGTCAGCCCTCCTGTGATCCACCAAGGGACCGGCAAAATAAATAAGTCAATAAAAATAAAATGTACAAACATTCAAATATTTTCTTCCTTCTACTCAAAGTTTTTGCCAAACGTTATGTGACGTCGCCAAAAAAAAAATAAATAAATAAAAAAAGAAAAGCCACTCCGAGCAGATTCCGTTTGGATGCTGCTCCGTATCCTGGCAGAATCAAGCATGTCGAGCGTCACTCAGCATTCCCGGATCAATCTCTCTCGTTGTCATTTGGAAATAGCTCTGCGTCGACTCGCGAGCGTCTGGTTCTGCTTGTCCCTCCGGCGGCAAACATCAGAGACGGCAGTTTGACAAAACTTCATTTGTGATGCGCGCCGTGCCGTGCCTTTCGTCGCTTGTTTACGCCTTTTGTTTGACAGCGCGCGACTGTTGTAGTACAGCGTGCGGGGGTTTTGTTTGGATGCTAATGAGCCAGGGTGGCTTTCCTTGGGTTGTCGTTTGATGCCGGGCCCTCGGCGGAGCCGACCACTTCGACGTGCTGACAAACGGGGACTGGGAAAACGGGGATGCCATCGGGGAGCGGGGCTGCCAACGTTCTCACGGCAGCTGCTGAAATGACACCATCTCTATGAACAACTACAACATTGGCACCAACTAATAGACGGACAATTTCGACTATCTATGAGAATTCCCATTTGATTAACAACTTCAGCAAAGACAACTGCGGCCACATTAACAACTACAATGATGACAACTACTTCGACAAATATTAAAAACAGCAACAACTATATTAATGGGTACGAAAACTTGCTCTCCACTTCCAAATACGACACCTCCTACCGTATTATACATAACAACTACAACTTTTACTCCATTAACAACCACGACAACTCCTACTCCCTTAGCAAGCATGGCTACTTGTACTATGTTAACAACTACAACTTTGACAAATTCTGCTGTATGAAAAATACAACTATGGCAACCACTACATTAACAACTACAAAAACTCTGATTCTATGTACACTTGTTACATTGCCTACGACATTAATAACTACAACTCTAACCGCATTTGCAACTCCAACGACTCCCACTACATTAACAACTACAACTACAAAAACGCTGACGACATGAACAACTACTAAAACCTCCTACTCCATTTGCAACAGCACCCACGACATGAACGACTTAATTTCCTTATACATGGCCAACTACAACTCCGCCTACACTATCAACTACTACATTAACAATTACAACTATTGCAACTCTTACTACATTATCAACTACAATTCCTACATGAGCCACATTTGAAGTATGACTACTACTATTGCAACTAAGGATAAATTAACAACCACACCAATGACAGCTACTCCGTTAACAACTACAACCTCTCCTACATCAGCAGCTAAAACTATGACAGGTCCTACACCACTAACAACTACACCAAGTCCGACTACTTAATAATAACATTCACACGGCACATCGAGGTGGAGTGATGCAATGTCGTGTTTCTGAGCGTACAGCGTGGAGTCGATTTATCGGAACGAGTTAGTCAGCGTGCGGGCAGGTTAGCTCAATGCTAACGGCAAGGAAATAGGACGGGCCTCGGTAAGGCTTTTACACGCCAATCTTGGCCAACTCTACGTGCAGTTGCTGCGGGGCTACGTTGCATAATACATGAGCACTCAGTTAATCTATTGATCCAAAATATGTCTTCTGTCTTTTCTCCTCTGTCAGCCTCGCAAGCCTTTTGTCGTCGCTGCTCTTACAATGTCAACAGCATCCGCCGTAACCGCTGCACAAAAAAA
>NW_017804842.1:1341095-1372656 GCF_001891065.2 Hippocampus comes
CCCCCGGACCCCCCCTGACACAAGAGGCACTTCTATATTCACATACGTCGCCAGGTCTTTCCGTCCTCTAATCCTGTTAGTGTGAAACTGCCGGAGAGTCATGGCCACGGTTTGGGGAGGGGGGGCAGCAACGAAACAAAGACCCCCCCCTTGGGCCGCACCAGCTGGATGTCTGTAGCGACACATTTTGTCAGTGTTTTTTTCTTTTTTTAGCAAATGAAAGTAATAAAAAAAATTTTAAAAAAACAATTTTACTCACATGTCCGTCTGACCATGCAATACCGTACAACACATCTTTATTGATATAGCGCTTTCGCAACAGCTGCAGCAGGAACAAAGCGCTTTCCAGAACAGTTCACATAAAATAACAAAATAATGTAACAGAACACATACAGACAGCCATGCGATCATAATTGCTGTGACTGATTACGCCTTGTTGTTTGAAGCAGTTCGCTAAATAGCCAAGCAGGAGATGCTCACGTTGTAGCACGTTGTTTGAAATACGTTTTTTTTTTTTTAAACTCCAACTATGATGTAACGGCGACATCATCAACAACAAAAAAAAAACAATGAGAAATGTTTGCTGTTTGTCAATGAAAAAACAAAACAAAAAAAAAAAGAAGCTAGCATGCTAACATGATCAATCGCATTCAGAACCAAAATGTATTAATCACAACTATGACAACAATGACTCCAACCATGACAGCGACTACATTTATTTTCCAAAATGTGGGTAGTCAAAAAATTTTTTAAAACCATCTATACCCTGCAAGTTGGTGTTATTCTGTTTCATGTCAGCCCTCCTGTGATCCACCAAGGGACCGGCAAAATAAATAAGTCAATAAAAATAAAATGTACAAACATTCAAATATTTTCTTCCTTCTACTCAAAGTTTTTGCCAAACGTTATGTGACGTCGCCAAAAAAAAAATAAATAAATAAAAAAAGAAAAGCCACTCCGAGCAGATTCCGTTTGGATGCTGCTCCGTATCCTGGCAGAATCAAGCATGTCGAGCGTCACTCAGCATTCCCGGATCAATCTCTCTCGTTGTCATTTGGAAATAGCTCTGCGTCGACTCGCGAGCGTCTGGTTCTGCTTGTCCCTCCGGCGGCAAACATCAGAGACGGCAGTTTGACAAAACTTCATTTGTGATGCGCGCCGTGCCGTGCCTTTCGTCGCTTGTTTACGCCTTTTGTTTGACAGCGCGCGACTGTTGTAGTACAGCGTGCGGGGGTTTTGTTTGGATGCTAATGAGCCAGGGTGGCTTTCCTTGGGTTGTCGTTTGATGCCGGGCCCTCGGCGGAGCCGACCACTTCGACGTGCTGACAAACGGGGACTGGGAAAACGGGGATGCCATCGGGGAGCGGGGCTGCCAACGTTCTCACGGCAGCTGCTGAAATGACACCATCTCTATGAACAACTACAACATTGGCACCAACTAATAGACGGACAATTTCGACTATCTATGAGAATTCCCATTTGATTAACAACTTCAGCAAAGACAACTGCGGCCACATTAACAACTACAATGATGACAACTACTTCGACAAATATTAAAAACAGCAACAACTATATTAATGGGTACGAAAACTTGCTCTCCACTTCCAAATACTACACCTCCTACCGTATTATACATAACAACTACAACTTTTACTCCATTAACAACCACGACAACTCCTACTCCCTTAGCAAGCATGGCTACTTGTACTATGTTAACAACTACAACTTTGACAAATTCTGCTGTATGAAAAATACAACTATGGCAACCACTACATTAACAACTACAAAAACTCTGATTCTATGTACACTTGTTACATTGCCTACGACATTAATAACTACAACTCTAACCGCATTTGCAACTCCAACGACTCCCACTACATTAACAACTACAACTACAAAAACGCTGACGACATGAACAACTACTAAAACCTCCTACTCCATTTGCAACAGCACCCACGACATGAACGACTTAATTTCCTTATACATGGCCAACTACAACTCCGCCTACACTATCAACTACTACATTAACAATTACAACTATTGCAACTCTTACTACATTATCAACTACAATTCCTACATGAGCCACATTTGAAGTATGACTACTACTATTGCAACTAAGGATAAATTAACAACCACACCAATGACAGCTACTCCGTTAACAACTACAACCTCTCCTACATCAGCAGCTAAAACTATGACAGGTCCTACACCACTAACAACTACACCAAGTCCGACTACTTAATAATAACATTCACACGGCACATCGAGGTGGAGTGATGCAATGTCGTGTTTCTGAGCGTACAGCGTGGAGTCGATTTATCGGAACGAGTTAGTCAGCGTGCGGGCAGGTTAGCTCAATGCTAACGGCAAGGAAATAGGACGGGCCTCGGTAAGGCTTTTACACGCCAATCTTGGCCAACTCTACGTGCAGTTGCTGCGGGGCTACGTTGCATAATACATGAGCACTCAGTTAATCTATTGATCCAAAATATGTCTTCTGTCTTTTCTCCTCTGTCAGCCTCGCAAGCCTTTTGTCGTCGCTGCTCTTACAATGTCAACAGCATCCGCCGTAACCGCTGCACAAAAAAATAAAAAGTCAACTATGACAGCTCCCACCTACATCAACTACAAAAACTTTAAATACAGAAACAACCACAACTACGGCAAGTGCTACGACTATGACAATTCACACTACATTGACTACGTCAACTACTGATACGACTCCAGCTACATAAACAACCACAACTCGTTCTTCATCAAGAGCTACAACTATGCTAACACTTACCACATGAACAAGTATATCCACTTCTCCTACAATGACAGTTACAACTCCGACTGCAATAACAACCTCACTGATGACAACTTTTAACGATAACAACTACTACATTAAAAACTTCGACTGAGACAAGTACTCCTACCAACACCAGCAGTACGTTATCAACGTACCTCCCGAAACATCACAAAGACAACTAAGACAACGACTGCTACATTAACCACTACACCCATTAAGACAAGCAATCGAGGTCAGGCTGGTCGTCTTGTCGAGTGTGACGCGCCACAGCGATGACATACGGACGAGTGCGGGCTTGTCATCACTTCAAGCGGAAGGAACACGGTCTCTGTTTCCCGTCCGGGTTATACAAATTTGCAGGTAAAGTGCAAAGAGTGAGGATCTCTCCTCCTGAGAGAAGTGCTGGCGTCTTTAATTTGTACTGGCAGAAAATGAAATATTCACAAGGACCCCTACAGGCAATTACATTAAAAGTGTGTGGTTGGACACCGCCTACCCTTTGGCGAGGCCCCGCGTCGCCCCCCCGCTATGTGCCCCTCCTGCGCCCCCCCACACCCCCTGTCTCAAAGGCCAGTTGGGTGAACTGTCGCGAAGTTTACAACGTCAGATTTTACCAGGCATGAATAATTCAAGGTGGAAGCAGGAAAAGGAGAAACTGGGAAAAAGACAGCGCTGGATGGCGGTGTGCGCAGCTCGCGCGGCGCAGCTTCCATTTGCTAAATGCGGCAGAAAGGCCAGCGTTTTTTTGCTAAAAAGCTTGGCCGGACACCCGAGGAGCCCATACAGCACGTACGGCCGCACACGTTATTTTCTCATATGTGGCGCCTTACAAAGCGCAAACACGTTAGCATGCGGTGAACTTGCGCCATTTGACGCCAATTGTTTGTAACTGCCTTTAGCGCCACAATCACATCAATAGTTTTAGCGAGCGTACTCGCCTAAATAAGCCGCAAGCACAAACTGGTGTGACATCAGATGCATACAAATCAGGAATTTACACAAATGTCATTTACACACAAAAATACAGGTGAACAAAAGTAGATTATGTAGCTATTTGTAGCGATCTTTGCGAAAGGCACAAAAACATGCGTATTTTTGTTTCATGCGTCCGTTTTACACGTCAAGAGGCCGGTTTGATCAAATTTGACGCGGACTTCCGCCAAGGCCTCACAAAAAGCATGACTGGACCTGAATCCGGATGTGCACCCAAAAATGCATCAATAAAGTCGAGTGAAAGGAGGTCAGCGGCCCTCCCTGACCTCGCGCAGTCGCACCCACCGACTGACCTCGCTTGCTCTCAGCCTCGCCACACACAGCTGGACGCCACGCCGGTGTCGCCTTCCCGCAGGAGCGTCCCGCCTGCCCGCTTGCCTGCCTGCTTGCCTGCCTGCTCCAGTCCCAGAGGACGGCGGCTGATGCATATTTGATGAGCGGGTCCCGGGGACCCTCTGGAGAGGGGCCGCACACATCGGGGACAATGGGCACCTCGCTCGGGTTACGCCGCGCCGCGCTGCTCCTTTTTGCGGGCCGCTGCTTACAAACCTGTTACCAACAACAAAAGAATGTCATCATTATTATGATGATGATCATCATGATTGCAAATCTCCGTCGAGCCGGCGGTGGGGGCCTGCCAATCGGAACTGTTGTTTAAAAGAAAGAAATGGTGGAATCATGTCAAAAACATTCATGCGTCACATTTTAATCCATTGCACGCTTGAAAATTCACAGTCATAAAATAAATGTGATTTGCACCCCACAGTAAAAAGTCAACTGGCTGGAATCTCCATCTTATTTTCCAGATTTTTGAACGCACATCACATTTCCCGTTACTCAGATTACATTTGTCTACTTATTGTGTACTAATTAACATATTAGTACATATTCTGTAACATAACATGCGGCGGATATGAAAATTCTACACAGCCCTGTTCGATTGCCAGCTATTTGCGACATGGGGATAAAAAGAGCAACAGATATATTGATCGATATGTTCTTTAAATGTGTTTGCAATTGTGTGCACACCCCCTTATAAAGCAATACCCGCAGTACATGTGGCTGTGTTCAGAATTAACCAATGGCGTTCCAACTGTAATTAAATGGGACTCAGCACACCTGCCACTATTTTCAATGCATCTTATGAACCCCAAATGAAGTTCAGGTGTTCTAGTAGGCTTTTCCTGACATTTCCACACCATCGTTTTTAAAAGACTTTTCCTAAAAAAAAAAACAAACAAACAAAAAAAAAAACAAAAGCTTATTTAGATATCTAATGTCACAAAAACCAGGCGTTTGAACAGAGATGCATAGACATTGTAAGCAACTGTTGGGGCGGCATGTTGGGTGACTGGTTGGCACGTCTGCCTCAGAGTGCAGAGATGCAGGGTTCGATTCTGGCCTTCTTGTGTGGGTTTTCTCCCGGTCCTCCGGTTTACTCCCACGTTCCAAAAACATGCATGGCAGGTTAAGGGAACGATCTAAATTATGATTGATATATATTTACAAACATGAAAAAAATAATCGAACAAATGATGAAACAAATATTACATGTATATCTAAATTTTGATTGATATATATTTACAAACATGAAAAATTAATCGAACAAATGATGAAACAAATATTACATGTATCAAATAAGCATCAGTCAGTGATAAATGAGCAGGATTATTTTATGGATTGCGTATGAAAGTTAGCATGAAGAGTGAGGCACTTGTCTATGTAATCTTTAGCGTGTGAGTGTGTGGGTGTGTGTGTATGGAAGTGTGTGTGCGACTGTGTGTTTGATTTAGGATTTTTTTTTTGTCTTCCCCTCCCTTCCACGACGACACCCGCAAAGTAAACGAAGCATGATTAATTAATGCATTAATTGCCATGAAAGTGAATGTGGTTCACATAGGCAAGCAGGAGGAAATTCCTGCGCGCCTCACATCAATTAATAATCCCGATCTGAATAAATAACTGTGTCTGTGTGTGTGTGTGCGTGTGTGTGTGTGTGTGTGTGGTTACATTGTTTATTAATCGTGGGATCTGGTTATTAATCGACTGTTATCAGTGGATTCAAGCCTACAACTACATCGTTTCTGTACAATTTTGCTGAATATTTATTTAGGTATTTATTTATTGAATACAACTGCAGTGTTGAAAAAAGAAATATCCGACCATGTTTCCTTAGATAAATCAGACCTGCATAAGTGCTGAGTTAATATCTACTCTTCCAAGGCTCGAGCAAGCTAAATTAATACAGTTCGTCGAGAGGCCATAACAAATTGTTCCCCCGCTATGTAATGTTAATTTTTTTTCCTATTTATAATCTATATTTAACCGTAATTTTAACACGTTTGTAGAAGCCATTTTTTTAATCCCGGTCGACGATCTCTTCGGGAGCGCGTTGTAATTATTTTTCAATGGATTTAATTTGGGCTTTTTTTTTTTTAGTTGAAAAGGAGATTCTTTTCTTGTCTTTTTTTTTTGCAGCGGGCCACCCGGCCTGGCTCGGTCTGTCCTGAGTAAAACCGACGAAAGAGGCACGCGAATGGGCGTGGATGCCTCCGACTGGCTCACTCTGATTGGCTGAGATGCATTTTGGGGGCGTGGTTTGCTTGCCAGGCTCTTCCTATAAAGGCGTCTGGGAGGGGGGGCGGCGCAGCTTCGTCTTCATCCTTCAAGTACTGCACATGGGAGGACTGGAGGATTTTCCACCGCTTTTCCTCCCTTTTTAATACATTTTGCAACTTTGTGAAGTGTTTTTTTTTTTTTCATACTTGTGCAAAGAGGACGACGGATCGCTGCCTCGCTGGCCCTCGCCTGCGTCATCATGATGTCGATGAACAGCAAGCAGCCGTTCAGCATGCACCCCATCCTGCACGAACCCAAGTACACGCCGCTGCACTCCAGTTCCGAAGCCATCCGCCGGGCCTGCTTGCCCACGCCGTCGGTGAGTCCAACGCTGCATCGGAAAAAAAATAAAATAAAAGACCAACGCATGGATAATTCTGCTTTAATTAAACAAGCCAAAACACACCAAAAAAAAAATGATGCATATTTCTAAGGCGCGAGTGCGTTTCGCTTCTTCAATTATGCAAAAAAAAAAAAAAAAAAAAAGTGCGTGTCATCACAGGAATGTAATTTAATATTACTAATTAAATACATTTTTTATATTCGAGTGTCATTCGTATTCAAGATCACGCCGGTCTCGTTTCATTGTATAGGCACAAATTATTCAAAAGGAAGTGTATGTGTGTGTGCGTGTGGGTGGGGGGGTGCAGCGTTGTAAATATTAATTTTAAATGAATGTCAGTCCACGCTGCTGGCACACATTGCACAACATGCCACGCACACGAGGAAAGTTCGTGTCGGAGGAAACTGTTTCCAGTTGACAACTGTCAAGTGTGAGCTTTTCGTAATTGTCGCCTATAACATCATTAAAAAAAAAATCTGACTTTCGGTTTGGTGCACATTCGATCAGTTTGTGACTGATTCAATTTTTACATACAATGAAAATAAGTCCGACATTTTCACCGATACATTTGAGGTACCATTTTTTCGAAATCACTTTGACGAAGCGTTTTCTAATGATCAGAAAATACAATATGGTTTTAGTAATATGTACTCGTTTTGGGTTTAGTTTTGTAAAAACGAATTTCGCATATAAATTGACTGCAAAAAACTGCATGTGTGTGCGTGTGTGTGTATGCACTTCCGGAAACGGTGACATTAAAAATATTTTGGATATGGATTGCCGATAAAATAAGAGCAAACTGGCCATAAATACGTGCATGTCATTAAATTTGAGTTCTTTTCTCGAGTTATTAAAGTTGAAACAGTAATTTGGCCGTCAGATCACAGGCAATTTCTGTCCTCTGTAACTTCAGATAACAGCCAAATGACCATATTAGGACATGTGATTAAATGTGAAGTTTAAATTTGCCAATTAGCGGCGAGACTTCCAATAACTGTATACATTTTACAGCAAAAGTGGAAGAACGTCATTAAAGTTGACTCTTTAATTTGCCTTTTAGTTTCCAGATACTTCCGGTCACTGTGGCACTCCAATGACTATATATGGGCATGCCATTAAAATGGACTCCTAAATTTGTGTTAGTTTTCAGGCATGTAAATACATATACCATGTATGGAGTCTGTTAAATTGCTTTAATTGCAAAATGAGTGTAATGATGGCACGTCACCACACTTGATTGGTCACTTTATATATGTCGGAAGTGTATATATTCTATAAATAATTATAAATGATAAAATAATTGAATAATTGGAGATGACAACGAATGGGCTGCATGTCACCAAATTTCCAGGCACTTCCGGTTACTGTGAGAAATCAATCAAGGCAAACAGACCATTCATGGGCATGTCATGTTCACTTTCCACATGAGAGTTTGTCTGGATTGATCGTGCCACCTTAATTTTCTGTTTATTTTCCTTCTTCTTGAGACATTTTGTTTTCATTGCTCTAACGATGTTGACTTTGTTGGTCGTCCTGGGATGTTTACGTGTAAATTTGTCTGCTGCGATGATCGAATTCCCCTCAGGGGATGAATAAAGTATCTATCGAATTAACCTGAACCCGGATTGGGGCATATCTGGTGAAAAAAAAAAGGCAAAACGACATTTGCGCGTCAATTCCGAGCCACTTCCCGAATAAGCCTTTGAATGAAATCGACCAACTGCGGATTTTGATGATTCTTTTTTTTTTTTTTTTCTGTCACTAAACGCGCTTGTGGCGGCAGCTGCAGGGCAACATCTTCGCCGGCTTCGACGAGACGCTCCTGCAGCGGGCGGAGGCGCTGGCCGCCGTGGACATCGTGAGCCAAAAGAGCCACCCGTTCAAGCCGGACGCCACCTACCACACCATGACCACCATGACCAGCATGACGTGCACGCCCACGTCGTCGTCGGCGCACCTGCACCACCCGTCCGTGCTCACCTCGCACCACCACCCGGCGGCGCACCACCACCAGCCGGCGCAGGGCCTGGAGGGCGACCTGCTGGAGCACCTGACGCCCGGCATCTCCCTGGGCGCCATGGCCGGCTCGGACGTGTGCTCCACGGCGTCGCACATGAGCGCCATCAACCACATGCAGCACCACCACCACCACCATCACCATCCGCACCACCCGCAGTCCATGAACATGCACGCGCACGGCCTGGCCTCGCACGGCTCCCTGGGGGGCGCCGCGGCGGGGGTGGTGGTGGGCGCAGGCGGCGGCGGCGGCGGCCAAGCTGGGAGTGACGCAGGCGGACGTGGGCGCGGCGCTGGCCAACCTGAAGATCCCCGGCGTGGGCTGCCTGAGCCAGAGCACCATCTGCAGGTTCGAGTCGCTGACGCTGTCGCACAACAACATGGTGGCGCTCAAGCCCATCCTGGAGGCCTGGTTGGAGGAGGCGGAGCGGGCGCAGCGAGAGAAGATGGCCAAGCCGGAGATCTTCAGCGGCGGCGACAAAAAGCGCAAGCGCACGTCCATCGCGGCGCCGGAGAAGCGCTCGCTCGAGGCCTACTTCGCCGTGCAGCCGCGGCCCTCGTCCGAGAAAATCGCCGCGATCGCGGAGAAGCTGGACCTGAAAAAGAACGTCGTGCGCGTCTGGTTCTGCAACCAGCGGCAGAAGCAGAAGCGCATGAAGTTCTCCGCCACGCACTAAAAAAAAAAAAAAACGACAAACGCGCGGAGAGAGCGAAAGAAGGAAAAGGAAAAGAGAAGAGAAGAAAGTCCCGCTTTTTTTTTTTTTTTTTTTGGTTTGCCTTTCACTTTGGAGAGACAAATCGCGGAGGGGCTCTTTGTGCCTCGACAAGACGTTTCATCACCTCGAGCGTTGTGGGAGGCAACGAAATAAGACTTCGTTTCTCCACTTGAGCAGATCCTTCAGTATTTTTTTTGATCACCGCTTTTTACTTTCACTCCGCCATCTGTACTTCTTTATCCGCAGGCAAAATAGGCTCGCTACTTGATTTAACTTTATTACATTCAAAAAAAATCTCTGTTTCGTTTTTTATGCGCAGACAAATCGCAGTCTGCCTGCCCTGTTTGTGCCTGTTAACGAGACATTTCATGATCGCTACCGTGATGGGAAGTGGCGAAAAGTCCTGTTTGAGTAGATTTCCCAACGTCTGCACTTTGACTTTTACATTTTGGGGGGGGGGGAACCTCACTATCTGTACTTTTTTACATTTGCCCCGTTCATAAATGACGTCACGAGTTACCCCGCACTCAAGTACTGCACTGGAGTAACGTAAATCAGGGAGTGCGACCGATTCGGAGAAGCAAGATATTCCCCATCCATAACCCTATATTGAGGAAAATGTCTCAAAAGTTGTCAGTTACAAAATTGACTTGTGGCGGATGCAAATTTTCTTTGTCTTTTGCTAAAAACGTTTCAAAAATACTTCTGTACTCGAGTACATTTTAAAATAGCTACTTTTCTCTCTTCCCCCATATATATGTTTTTTTTTAAGGTGATGAAATGTGTTGTTCAGAAGATTCCAAATGAGCAAAAGCTGGACAAAGGACTGCAAGATTTTGAAGAAAAAAAAAAAAAAAACACCGTGAAGGCACCACGCTGGGACTTCTTCATTCATGAGGCTACTATTGTACAAAAAAAATACAAATGACTCCCTTTTTTATATTTATCAATGTACATATTGTGTGAATAGGTTGCACCGATGTCTTGAATTGTTTTCTTTTGTTGATTATTTTTGATGATGAAAAAGAGAGAGAGAAAGAAGCCACATGCATGTTTTTTTTTTGTTTTTGTTTTTGCTTTGTTTTTTGGGGGAATCGATAGAGGGCGTCTTCTGTGCGAGTCAAGGAATTTCCCAGCGCTACTAACGCATCGCAATAAGAAGCAACACACAACTGGGCCGTGGCTGTGTGTCTACCTCATGACTATACGCAAACACACACACACACACACACACACACACACACACACACACACACACACACACACACACACACACACACACAAAATGTTCACGGTGATTTAACGCCCGCACGCTCACGAAAAGAAAAGCGAGGTTTTGTTTTCTTGTTTGATTTTTGGGATGGTGGATTTCACAGTCGAAGGACGTGTCACTGTAAAAAGCTGTCACCGCAATGATGCTTTGACAATCAAGTACGACCATCCATTGATTTGTATTATTGATCATAGCAACCACCGCACCTCATTATTTATTCGCGCACACACACGCACACACGGAGCGCACTTTGTAGATACATAACTTATTTATTTCATTATTTAAACATGCCCCCCCCGCCCCGCCCCTTTTTATTTTCATTTAAAATTTAATTTATTTCGATTTTGTTTTTCATTTCAATGAATGAATTTCATTTGTGGAAGTGTGTTCTTCAATAATGTCTCTGTGTACATGACAGAAGCTGAAATAAAACGTGCACGTTTTACGTCATACGCAGATCCCTTGTATGATATTTTTGAGCATTTTGAATTTGTTGCATGCATATAAAAATTCATCTGTTGATATTCACGTGAGGATGTGTCTACAACTATTGGCCGCGCACGCCAAAAAAAGTAGCGATTAAATTGCAACTGTCAGTGGTGTAAAAATTCGAGTAATCGGTGACAGTTCTGGGCCACTCTAAAAAGTGTATTGATGGACAGGTATTAGCTTTTGCCATTGACAGCTATTGGCCATGGATACGTTTTGGGCATGGGTACGACAAACTAACAATGTAGTTATTGACAGCTGAAAAAAAAAAAAGGATGCATTTGGTGAACTGCAAACAACCCCCAAATAGCCGTTGGCCACTTTAAAAGGCATTTCAAGTATCTGGCCAGTCCTGAAGTATTCTAAAGTTATAGGCCACTTTGAAAAAAAAGCAGTGACAGTGTTGCCATTGACCACTCACTCTAAGCGAATAACTGCATCATGACAACCCTGGAAAGCATTTTTCAAGCTTCAGTTTTATTCATATTGAAACATCGATTAGGAAGAAAAAACAATTGCTGCGTCGTATTTTCAAAACAAAATGGCCTCAATTATTGCGATGATAAATGTTAAAATGTATCTTGCCAAAAAAAAAACATTGTCTGCTCTTAAATATGAATCATTGTTTTTTTGGGGGGTGGGGGGGAGTAGAAATACAACAAAATGACGTTTATGAGTGAAAGACGACAAAAAGTGACTTGTTGCTTCATTCCCGACGATTCGGCAGAACGAATCGTCGCGTCTCAACAAACGTCAGCCCGCCTCGCCTCGCACTCGCCGCGCACGCCGGCTCGCCTCTCGCGGTCGCCCATCGCCTCGTGTGTTTTTTTTTTTTTTTTTTTTTCTTCCCCTTTTGTCTGCCGTTCTTTCTCTCGCTTTTTTTTTATTTCCATGAAGCGAGGAAGCACATTTTCATAAATAGACCTTGGCCGAGCGCTGCGGCCATGAAACTTTAATGACGCTCCGAGTCTTGAGTGCAGCATCGGGTTGGGGGGGGGGGCGTCCTCGGAGACTAACAGGCCTCCGCTACGTTACTAAGTCTCTCGCTCGCGCTCTCTCACTCACACATACACACAGATGCAAACAACCCCCTTCCCCTCCCTCGCCCTTCCTCCCAAACACACGCGCGCCCACGAGTGTGTGCGCGGAGCAGGGATTAGGACGGAGGCAGTGGAAGTCGGATCTGTTATTCTTTTATGAGTAGCAGTATTATGATAGGCAATGTCTTGAGGGGGGACTGACCTCCGCTAATTCACCATTAATGGTGAAAATTCATTGAGGCAGCCGTGACCACACACACACTCCACAGCCGACACACAATGGAAGTGTTCAATGGTTTTGCTACAATATTTCTCGTTGACATACACAGATAAAAGTGGAAAGGATGGTGTCAACAGCCCCCACCCCTCCACACACACAGAACGTAAATGACCACATCCAGTATTTCCTCCCCCAACAAGGCAACCGTGTGAGCTTTTGAGGGTGTTGTGGGATGTCGTTATGCATCTGAGACGCTAATTAAAACATGGCGTCGGTAATCAGGAACATTGTATAACTAATCAGGTCTAATGAGCATGGGGGGGTGTCAGCTGTGTATGTGGGGGGGGGGGGGGACTAGGCCATGATCAAACACGCAATTTATGAGGCCTCAAGTGGGACAACAATAGTGAGCAACCTGGACAAATAATATGAAATGTGGACGAGGTGTTCAGGTGCTCACTGTAAATGGAGAATAAACCAAGCAGTGTTACTTGTAACTTGTAAGTGAGGGCGGGGAGGGGGGGCGTGCACAAATTCCAGATGGAATGCAATGATATGAATTATGGAACAATATCGTAGCAGCCATATCAATATTTACAGGGCAGGATTCCCAGATCTTGGGAAAGACTCCTTTTGTCTGCAGAAGAAGAGTCAGCTACAGTAGAAGAAGATGAAGTAGTGACAGACGAGGACTTTAAATGGAGGTTGAATTAAAAAAGAAAAAAAAACAACGTGCAAAGGAAAGGGGAAAAAAAGCTTCCTTGTAACACTCAAATAGCTTTTGATCATTTCTAATCAATTATGTAGCAAACAGCAATTATTGAAATATTTATACGCACACTGGCAATAATTCAACTTGTGTCATGACTTAAGGCCCAGCTGAGATGTTGGTGTTTATTATTTAGTAGCTCACGAGCCCGCTGACAGCGAACACCTGAGTCAATAAAAGCGCTGATCGTTTCAGAGATATCTTTCAAGCGGAAGCTCGTAAGAGGACGAGAGGAAAAAAAATGGAATACAAATACATCCCATCAAATATGAAAGAAAAAAAAGATTCTTTCCCCCCAAAATTGTGCAATTGCGTACTTCAAACTGTAATACGAGAAAAGAAGCTACTTTATCAAGCATGCTTTGACAGAAAAATTGCAAAAAAAAAATCATCGTCATCTTCATGTTATTGATGGCCGACATCGCGTCCATGAATTTCCTTATGGAAAACCCTTAAATGTTGGTGAATGGAATCAAAACGGGAGACATAAATATAAAATAAGACGCTGCAACATACAATATTGTACATTTACTTGTGTTTAGTGGAAATTAAAGCGAACCATAAAGGGTTGTATAGTTTTTTTTCTCTCTCGACTTTTTCCCTTAACCACCCCCCGCCAAAAAAGGCATGTTTGGAGAAGCCGGAGACGTAAATACAAAGTTGCACTTAATTCAGAGAAGTGTGTTCAAAGCACACTGCAGTGCATCGGGCTTCTCTAATCATGTCTCATCCATAATGCATGCGCAAAAACTGACAAGATGCCCTGCAAAAAAGAAATACAGAAAAAAATAAAAAATAAAAAACGAGCGGCGCAAAACTGAGTTTTAGCCCCCCCCACCTTCCCCACTATCCGACGGACACTGGCTAAACTTCACCATTTATCGGCGGTACAATTTTAATGAAAAATAATATTCGTGATTCAAGCTTCATGATGTTGATTGCCATTCCCAGTTGAAATTGTGGACTATCTCATGGAAGCATGTAATTCAACAACAGGGGTCGCAAGATTGACCCCTGCGGAATCCCACACATCAGAGCCATTTGGTCAGAGACACAGTTTCCAATTTCAGCGATGTACATTGTGTCCTTGAGATAGGACTTGAAAAGCTTTTGAGCAGTGAAACTGATTCCCCACTTACATTCCAACCTCTGGAAAAAGACGGCATCATCAACTGTGCCAAAGACAGTAATGAAATACAAGCAACAAGTAGTTAAAAATTCCACGTGAACAACAATAAACACACAAGTATATATATCTTTTAATTATCTGGTGGGGAGGTGGGCAAGAAAATGCTCAACAGACACCTCGGAAATAAATAAAATAAATCAACAAGCCACGAAGGAAGCTGCAAAAGACCCACCAGTACCACTCAAAACTGACAGAGAACCAATAATTAGTGTGTGTGTGTGTGTGTGTGTGTGTGTGTGTGTGTGTGTGTGTGTGTGTGTGTGTGTGTGTGTGTATGTGTGTGTGTGTGTGTGTGTATGTGTGTATGGAAGGCTTGGTATGTGCTCGTGTTTGGGGATTGGCTCCATGCGGACCCGCTCGCTTTGCTTGCTTTCTTGCTCTGGCCCATATACTGTACCGTATGCTTGTGCGTGTGCGTGCGCGAAGCGCTACTTTCTTGTCTCGCTGATGAATAATGCAGCGCCGCGAGGCCGCCGGGTTTCCAGTTAAACAGCAATTTGCTTTACCAGTGTTCCCAGTCACTGCCAGCTGCACTCGCAATATAAGCTTGGATGTACGTTGAGATGTTGATTGCGATTTTCGCAAGAGCCACACGCTGCCTGCTAATTAAATCTAAAGACCTGCTGTATATGTTTGTATCTGCAAGTTGCTGAGGTAACCTAGTAATACTTCAAGGAAATGATGAAAAATGAGTAAAGTTGTTATATGATGAGCGAGACAAAAAGTCATTCCAGCAATTAAGTTGTTCAGTTATTATTATTATTATTATTATTATTATCATCGAGAGGGGAAAAACACACTCGGGTTCCAAAAATGAAGCTGTAATATAATGAGAGGAAAAAATATCTATCGTGTGGGACATACCCACCTGCTAAAGATGAAAATCTGCGATATAGAGCAGAGAATTAAAATGAATAAAGTTTTTATTCTTTTCAGAGAGTTTGAACACATTGAAATTTACTTTAAGAACACTTGAACTTGGTAAAACAAACTTTTTAAATTATTTCTGGGTTTTTACTCTCTCGCTGTCATGAAAAAAAAGAGACGACAGCGTAACATCACTCTGAGGAAAGAGAAAGACTCACCTGCATTGTCCTCCAAACGAGAGTCCAAGGGTGCTTGCTTCAAGGTGTCTATTTGTCACTTCCTGTTGAAGTTTGCTGTGAAAGTAACATAAAACAGAAGATGATTAAACATTTCATATTAAAAAAAAAAATCATCTCATGAACATCTGGTAGCTTAATGCTAACATGAGAGGCGAAACGCAGTGGATCAAGCTAACAGAAAATAGCATTGATGTTTGGGTAATGATAAACCTACAACCAACATCCTGTAGACATTTTTCAGTTTGCGGACTCGATTCCCCCCCAGCAAAAGGGGAGAATGAGCGGAATTTGAATTCATTGAGGGATTTTTACGGGCGGCAAGGCTTGTCGAGTAATTCTGTTAACAAAAGGTATCCTTAGACAGAATTAAATATTTATCCGCTCTATGAATAACAATCAGAGGGGAACGCAGGGGGAGAGGCGCTGTTTACTTTTTCCCTGGTTTGGCCTAGCAGGATTCTGGTGCGCATTCCATCTTGCCGAGAGGATTGCCGGATCGGTAGATGGTGTTTGGGGGTTGGGGGGCAGTGCTACTCAAAGCCATGTTCACACTCTAATCCAGCAGAGGAAGGCGTGAGCCCGGGACTCAGGGCTCAGCGGGAACTCTTGACCTGACTACGGGGCGCCTGCTGACCCTGTAATCTGTTGAAACCCCAACAGTCACATGAGCTGAGGCCTGCATCAGAGCCCCACCACAACAGTTTGGGGCTTTTGCCAGCCCCATTCCCAGATGAATCTAAAATATATCATAAACGTTTGCTCATTGAATATTGGAGACTCTGAGGTGCAAACAAGGTGAGGCAGCTTTTTGCTGTTATGCTGCACACAAATGGAATAAGTGGCAAACAGAAGAACAGAATAGATGGTTCTGGTTCTGAGATGCACATTGAGTTAACCAACAACTATTTTCATGATCACCTGTCATTATTATTATTTTTTTTCTTTTCCAATGTCCTTTAAAATGTCTGCTTTAATGAAGTTGGAGTTGCAATGTCGTCTTCTTCTTGCGGTGCCGTGAGACGAGCATCGCTTGAGAAGTTTTACACGCTGAGGCCTCAGTGTTTGGAGGGAAAAAAAAAAGTTGAACATCCATGTTGGTATTGGTACATCTATCACATGGGGAGGAAAAGAGAAGTTTGGGGAAATAGAGAGGGTTTTTTTTCAGAGGCGAAAAGCAGAGAGATGCGCAGCAGGCCTTCATTGATTTGCAGCGAAAAGATCCCAAACTCCTTTTTTGCTCCTTTGTATTCCTTCGCGATCATCAATAATGGATCGGGCGGCTGTGATGACATTAACGGCCCGCGATGAGCTTAATGAGCCAAGCAGCCCTGACTGATCTGAAGGACTCGGCGGCCATTTGGAATCAAACCCACAGGGCGGGAGGCGGGGTGAGAAGAAATATTGATTCCAAATAAGTCGGACGCTTTGATTCCAGAGTCGGCATCGGACGCAGCCCGGCTACTTTATGGCGATCGAAGGGTTCGCCACCCGAGAGTACGACCTGTTGTGGCCTCTGCAACTTACCATGAAAGTTTAATCAGCAGCGCTCCCAGCATACGTACCCTCCTCTTTTTTTTTATGATTAATACTTGATTTTAATTCCCCCAAGCGTTGGCCAAACGGCGAGTGAGAAGGTTTCCACGCGCGCGGCAAAAAGGTTTCAATCGGAGGCCTTTGATCACGCCTAATAATATCCCAGCGGTTGACGGATGAAATGGAATGACGGCTCTTTGATTCGCCGCTGTATCGAAGGATTTGACGCCTTCCTCTTGTCCATTATATTAAAAAAAAAATTATAGACACACACACACACACACACACATATGTATGTATAGACAGATAGATTCATTAAAAAAATAAAATAAATACATTTTTAAAAATTTGAGAAGATAGATTGATAGATCGATAGCTAGATATGGATCATGCTTACATTGCTTCCTTTTTCTTATCGTGGTTTTAAAAATGTATTTGGGTTCATAAAACTTGCGGTGAAGGATTATTTGCTGGCGTTATTCCATTTTTCCTTGCTTCTGACAAGCTCATAGACTTCCGAGGATTTAATCCAATCAAATATTTGCTCTGCTACACCGGATGGTCAAATTTATGCAATATTTCTTTCAGGGTGGTGAAAATTGATTCCTTCAACTATGTACTACGACAGTACTTTGGGGCCGGATGGAAGGATATTCCCCATAAGCTTTTTTTTTTTTAATGAGAGCAGCTTTGCTGAGCACGCAATAATTTAACTGCATTTTAATTCATGCTGCAAGCGTCGTGCTCGGAAACGAGCACGGATCGCAGCCAAAATCTCAATTTGCTGGGTGTGCAACAGATTGTTTAAAGTCGCACTAGGGGAGGAAAATATTCAGTTAAATTTCAGTGGTTCCAGTAAATTTCCATCGGAATTTAAGATGCGGAGTTTATGAAGCATTCCAAGTTTGAAACTAAGAATTATGGGAGTTTATGGGAACTAACTGGGAAATTAGAGTAACTCCAAAGGAAAGTTTCCATTTTTTTAAATTATTGGAATTATGCAAGGCTCCATGTTGGGCCCTTTTCAAATTCTCCGAAGAGGCCACGCTTGGCCCACTCTCCCAGTCTTAGATGGCCTCGTGTGTTTGAGAGTGGCGAACGAGGATCCGGGTGTCCTCTCCGATTAGCCGTGCCTTGTGTGAGTGCACTAATGCACTTCGCTATTAGCATGTTTCTCTGGGTTGCCACCGGCAGCTTCAGCAGCCGCCTCACCCCCGCCACCTCGTTTCCACGTGTCAGAACGCATATCAGTCAGAGCCCGCCGCGGCCGTGCCGTGGGTTTTTCTGTCTCGAAGTTAGAAGCAAGGCGTTGTGGCACGCCCTGCTGAGTGCACCGGTTTTTGCAATGACGACGTTTTTGTTGTTTTGGAGATAGCATGCATGCACTGGATTGGAGTGAAAACGTTTGTGTAGTTTGCCGATTTAAAAAAAAAAAGGACGACGCTTGTTCCATTCCATACTGGAGGAATGCAGAAATCGAGTGAGTAAATAAATGTATACGTTTTTATTAATGATCGTATAGGCTAACAAATGGTTTCCACCAGGAATCAAGCATCTATTTTAGCTCATATGGCTGGTAAGTTTTGTTTACCTGTTTAGAGTTGAAAAACTGTTGACAAAAAAAAAGCCACTTCGTGCAGCAGTCCCTTCTTCTTCTGTACGTCTGCCAGTCACGCATTTGTGACATAGGTAAAAATGCGCCCTCTGTGGCAATTAGCGGAAATGCAACTGTACATGTTACGCCATGGTCCTTCCAGATTGTGGCCAATTCTGCATAAATTTAGATGTCCCCCCCTAAATTTGATTGATGCATTTCTTTTAAACATTAATATATTTACGTTTTTATACTACTACTACTACTACTACTAATAATAATAATAATAACCAAAAATAGTAAAAAAAAAACTTTAATGAAACAATTTTTGAGAATAAATAAATTGCAAACAATAAAGTTGAGAAATGAATAACAATGATTAATAATTTATGTTTTCTTTTTAAAATCATCGATTTTAGGATAGGCTTCAGCACTCCCCCATGACCCTGTTTAGGATAAGTGGTGTTGGAAATGGATGGATGGACATTTAATTATATGACATATTTTGCATTCACATTTTAACTTTTTTTAACCTCCTTTAGGAATAGCCTGGCTCATCTGTCCGTTTCAAAAATCAAACTTGGCCCTTGAGCTCAAAGTTTGCCCACCCCTGGGATCCACTCAGGTGGGTTCAAATTCACAGGTTCGCAAAAAAAAAAAAAAAAAAAAAACCCAAAAAAAAAACCCCTCCACTCCAATAAGAACTTGGCTGGGCCTGTCGAGCCTGTTCAATCATTCATAGAATAGGAGGGTGCGAAGCCTGTGTGCCTAAAGAGCTTTGTTACGATATTAACGCACATCGGGCATGAGAGAGGTGCGTGTGGTGAGGATCGAGGCATGAAAGGATGATTGCTGGAGTCCTCGGGGGGCTCCAAAAGCCCCCGCACCCCCACTCTTCCTCCATGTTCTCCCACCTACTATTACATCTTTCCCTTGTTACTTTCTTGTGAAAAATCACCCCGAGGCGAGGCCCTCTCCTGGGTGGCGCACCCCCGAGCGGAGCCCTTGTTCCTTCCATCGTCGGAAGCCCAACCGAGGCTTTTAGCGGGATCAGCCTCCGAGGCCTCCCAACGAGCCCCCACCGCCGTGTCAAGCCCGGTCCCACGCCTCATCCCAGCCACGTGGCGCACCTCCTTCCAACTTTCCCACAGCTCCCATTCAGACATGACTGGAGGTTATTTATACACATAATCAGGATCTAATCTGGATTCAATTTGTCTGGTTAATACATAGAGCACATTTTGATACTACAGAGTTACAAAAACAAACACAAATGCTTACATGAATGTCTCAGCTCTGGACACCAAGGTACAGTACTGATACTCCATAGTCTCCATTTTGCTGTATTTTCTTACTGCCCTCAGTCTTATTTTAACTGACGTGAGTTTCAAGACCCCGGTTCCAAACCATTATTGCTGAGCCTTAACTTTGGATGTTTCAATGTTAATACTCCACAGTATCCATTTTGCTGAATTGCGCCCACAGTCTCCTGGAGACTGCAAAAAAACTGTGACTCCTGCGATACAAGAGACGCCCTTCGGAAAAGTGTCAAATACAAGACGACCTTGTTCTCTGTCGTTGCCGCTGTTTGCTAGCATGCTTTCGACTGATGCGTTCAATGCAGTGTGCGGTTTTCAGTTTTTTTTATTGTTCTTCGCTCTTCACTGAGTACATTGCATTAAATCCAAAACACGCTCTTCTAATCGAAGGTTTATTTTGTGATTTCACAAATGGCTGTAGTCTTTAGCGAGAGAGCCACTAAATGATTTTTTTTTTCTCTGTGCAGGCCCCAAATGGTCTTACATAACGGCCCTTACTGAGGTAAAGACATGATGATGAAATCTCATCCCGGTTCCACAGCGGCTCGCAATGACATAACAGGAGATGCGAGGGGGGCCGGATCACGCAACCGCAGCGCACATGAGACCACAAGCCTCAGCGACTGCGTATGTGCTCAATGTATGTATGTAGGTGACATCGTTTACTTCACTATTGATCTACGGGCAGAGGTTTGGGCGGGAGGGGGGGGGGCACACATCCCAGGCTGCATTTCCACACAGGTACGGTATGGCGGGCTCCTCCTTGTCCTGCAATCCACCTCTGGCAGATCTTTTATTTAGCCCGCTGCAGCAAACGGCTCCTCCTCATAAATTATGCAGCTGCGGGCCCTCGGAACAAGCTCCGGGCCGACTCTACACCTTGTGTGTGGCTTAAAATATAGATAAAAGCCCAACAGCCGGCTACAAACATTCTTTTTTTTTTCTTCTCCTCAAAATCCAAGCAGGCTGGTGAGGACAGAGTCCGCGCTGCAATTAGGCACCGCAGAGTCGGTGGAGAATCCGTAGAGATGCATGCCAACTGATAGCAGGATCGGGATAAGGGTCAGAAACTACAACGCGGCAGAGTAACATCAACAACACATGTGCTTGTGATCCGTTGCGAAATGATGGGCGAGGAGTGTCGGTACTTTTCCTTTTTTTCTTTCACCACGCGCCGCGTGAAGACACTTCTTTACGTCAGCCAGATGAGCTTGAAGTGGACTCCCCCCCCGTGACGATTTCATAACAAAGCTTACGCAACCACAAGAACGTTTCGTGTGCCAGATGCGGTTATTTTCAGCCAAAAGATGAAAGAATTAGACCCAGTTGGTTTTGATAAAAGTGATGGCATGCGTAAAACAACATATGATGACGTGGTTACAATAGTTTTTTTTCAGCATTTCCGCTCAGCGTGATCTAAGAAGACCATTTTTGACCGGGAATATATTCTTCAAGTCTCAAAATGTATTGTTTTGGTCAGTGCCTTTTGACAACTTGTGCGCTACGCCATCAGACAGGCAGACACTTTCTATGTAAGCATTTGGCATCCCAGCAATAAAAAGCAAAGACCTGATCCTTTTCCACCCCAAAAAAAAAAAAAAACCCTCAAAAACTTGGTTCTCGTTCGGCGCCAGTGCTGTGCTAAGTTGGTGCTTAACAATATCTTACGAAGAACGTGTTTGGTTTTCCACTCAACCGCACCCAAACAACATCAGTGCTTGCATAGCAGAAGGACAAAAGGAAAGATTTGTTACTACGACCACCAAAAGATACATTTCCCATACCGGGAGTTGAACCCGGGCCACCTGGGTGAAAACCGGGAATCCTAACCACTAGACCATATGGGACTACTTTTCATGAACAAACCCCCCAAAAAAGCCTCTCCTTTGATAAGTTCAGTGCTCAAGCACGGTCCCACACCAAGAGTTCAATCCAGGTAAACTTGAAACCCTGAGCGCTGTACCCAGGGATCTCAGATAGCCTGCAGGCTATCTGAGGTCGCTCCACACATATGGGTTTCTCAAATGTCAAAAGAGTTACTATTATGATTTTTTAATTATCGGTGACACCCACAAAGAAAGTCGTACATTCACAGTTTTGATCATACTGTGCTGGATGTGCTTTAAAGAGCTTAATCTAGCCCGCATTGGTGAAAACAATGAATCCTATCCAGGAGGCCACAAGGACCTTCAGACCAAAGACCAACAGATGCTCCACTGATTGGGTGACAAGTTCAGTGCGAGCCATGCGATGCAAAGGACGCTGTTGAGAAAGCGACAAGAAAATACAATTCCTAGAACACAGAATTCCCATACACTAGTTGACTGGGTGAAAACCAGGATTCACGAGACTGCATCAGACTCCAAACCGATCTCTGTGAACACAGAAGCTTCAACAGCAGACGACGGGGATAGCTCAGTGCACTTATAAATTGTTTAAAGATAAATCCGTGCTACGCGGCGTTAGCGTGGCCGCGCTGATTATTTGAAGAGGAATCTCTGGCCGTGAATTCAATGGTGAATATGATATCATACAACAGCCCGGTTATGTATTCATGGTGCCATTAATGAATCATAGCTTCCCCCTCCTTGACTTTGTACTCCAGACATGCCCTCTTTAAATATGTCATAAGCGCTTATTCTTTTTTAATGGCCTGGCATAAGCCTCAGACAAAACAAATATGCAAACATGACGCAGCGTAAAGAGGAAGCCTTTGACACCGGGTTTGATCATGAGGTAACCGAGTAGGTACGATTGCCACGTGGTCAGTTTGGTGCGGTGACGGAACACAGAAATACTACCAGTACTTTTTTCTCTCTCTCTCTCTCTCTCTCTCTCTCTCTCTCTCTCTCTCTCTCTCTCTCTCTCTCTCTCTCTCTCTCTCTCTCTCTCTCTCTACTACTTCAGGTTCCATTATTTATACTTTATACCCGTCAGGCTCTTTAAGGCTCTTTTTGCAACACTTTGCGAGGCTGCAATATCACAGCGAGCAGAGACACCAGAGTTTCCATCATCAAACCTTTATTAACTGTACAGGCCATTTTAACTGTCTTATAAAGAGACTGTCACCTGGATCACAAAACTAAAAGGTAAATGTGCTCACGCCCGAGAGACACATAACGAATAACGCACAATGACTACAGTTGCCCTACCTCCATAAATAAAGGTTAAATAAATAAATTATGATGTGTGAATGACAATGATCGTTTTAGCGACATGCTATTTTAGCAAATGAGAATCCGCATGCTAAATTAATTGTGTAATAGTTTTGCTCTCAGGAGGGTGAGGGTTGGAAAAAGTGGGCCCCTAAAAACTGGGTCCCTGAAGCCAGTTTTAAGAAGGCCACGTGCCACAGGGAACTGGTTGAGAGTGACTCTACAGTGCAGGAGTTGCCTCATGGCAAGACATCAATCAAAAAAAAAAAAAAAAAAAGAAAACAGTCACAAGTCACTCTTTAACTCAGTAATCACCACCCAGAGTCCAGTTGGATAAATAATGCACGGTGATGACAAGGCGAGGATCTGACGGCTCTGTCGCTAATTATTGATTAGCGCCTCCAGATGACGAAGGTTAAATGTCAATCAGAGGATCTGAGCGGCGCAGAGAGAATACAATTTTCCCCTATGATCGCTGGATGTATTATTAAGTGTTGTGCTAAAAAGCCGCTTTGGTTTTTGGAAGCAGGAAGCGCCTTGGAGGGTGTAAACCATAAAGTGAATAAGGAAGCAAAAAACATTTTTAATGTTGCAACAAAATGGCGCCGGACAGGGATGACGGCCGAGCAGCATGTTCATGTCGCCGTCCAGCTGTCTTTCATCATCTTTGTCGAAGTCAAGTAATGTTTACCAACTGTTACAGATACCTCTCTTCTATCTGTCTCTTAAAGCTAACTATTGACCTAATTAACTTTATCTGTGTGCATATTTACATTGTGCGGTGCTAATTTGGTAAATTTCGCTTTTGACACAAATCTAATCTATGTGCCAGTTCATGCATGTGGGTGTTCTTTTTTTAATTTAATTTAATTTTTTACAAATGATTAACCAATCTTAAGTGTTGAAAATGGCTCGCTCTCTTTGACGAGGCAATGTTAATGGATGAACAAACGTTTTTGGGATCTCCTCAAATTGTGATGATTTTGGTGGTACTGTAGAAGGATTCTACTCAATGCAAGTGATAGTTAGCCAGCTAGTTAGGTAGCGTTTATAAATCTATGTATAATTCATCTTACTAGTCATCTACCAACCTTGTTTCTATCTACAAGTCCATATCGAAGCTAGCTAGACACTGACATTGATCATTCTACATATTTAAATAGGTAGATACCGTAGCTACTATCTCGCTATTTAGCTATCTATCTAGCTAGCTATATTTAGCTTTCAGGCTATGTAATCACAGCAGTGGTTGTTATGTATCATCCACACCTCTAGAGGGGCGTCAGAGAGTAATTTTGAGTGCAAACAAGTGTGTGGCAGCAACAAAGAGGAAGTATGGCAACTTGCCATACTGCTGGACCAGACTAAAAAAAAACAAACAAAAAAAAAACCTGCTGGACCAGACTGTAGCAGCAGGCTAACATGTTGTCAGCCTTGCTTAGATGCACTTTAGTGTCTGGATAACAACTGAAAGTAGACTGTGGCGCTCCAGTTTAAGTGTGAGATAGGTAGGTTTAGCATTAAGTGTGTTAGCCCATGATGTAGCTTAGCATGAACATGGTAACATAAGTTTGGTAACTAAGAAGGCGAGTGTTCTGATGCTTCAGCATTTAAGCGCTTATAAATTAAACAATGGCCCACTTTTATTTGGTGTGTTGCTTTTCAGGAAAAAAACAAACGCAGACAGGCAACATGTGGCGTTTCAAGAAGAGGACAGCCTTGGAGAGGCCTTGTCATTCCAACATCTGCTGCAGTGACAGGGGAACTGCTGGTGGAGCTGCTCTAAAGGCCCCTCAAGACCGGTCCAGGCGGTCAAAAAAAAAGCTCTGTATTCAGGCCTTCTGGGATGCCAGACAGCCATGAGGCACGCACGCACTCACACGCGGTGCCTCTCAGCATATCCTCAGTGTCCCTTTGAACCTGCGCAGATGTGCCAGCGGTTGACATGCCAGCAGCTTCACAATCCAGGAAATGCAGAACTTCATGTGACTGGACAAGGAAAACAGGTTAGCAGACTTCTTGTGTGTGCTGCAATAACTACGGTGCCGATGCGGGCTGATGACATCATGCTTTGAACCCAAACACTTCCACTATCTTATTGAAGCATAACACATAATTTTATTCATTACCAATGCTGTTAATGTACATTATTTGTTAATCACTGTACATTCAGTTAAAGAAAAAAAATATTTATTCTAATATGGCCCGCGGACATCTTTACAAACACTGAAATGGGAAAACGGTTCAAGCTGGTAATCAAGCCACGTCCCAGCTCCCACCCTCAACACTTTTCAATTTCCACTTCTGATTCCTGCCCTGCCGTAATTGGCCCGAGAGTGGCCTCCCGTCACCTGCAGCGTGGCGGTGCCGGTGGGTGAATTATTAATAGCTAATATCATTATGTAGGCTCGGCTTGTCATAACAATCCCGACTGGCGGAACGGGGGGAAACTCAATCTGCCGCTCTGCCCCTTGCGCAGACAATGCCGTTCAATTATTGATACCAACTAATTGGCGACAGGAATCACCAGGCAGGGTTACTTTTGTCCCCCCACCTCCCTCCTCTCTCCTTCTTTCGTGCTTCGCGCCACTCCTTCAATAAAACAATCTGACGAGGAGGCCGCCCCCTCCACGACGAACCCCCCGTGTCAGCAAATTAGCAGGGAGCGCGACCTTGCTGCCTTTTTTTCCTCTCTTTTCATGAGAATTGAAGACTTTCCTGCCACCTTTCTTCACCTTGACCACTTAATTAAATAAGAAGTCGATGTCGATTTTTTTTTCTTTATTCATGGCACGTGGCGAAACAGGTCTGATTGAGCAAAGGGTGGTGGAATTGTCTGGGGGTTAATAGAGTTTAATTAGGGTCAGGTTGACGGTACGCAGGGGTCCCGCTGTACACCTCATTAACACAATGTTCAATATCGGCTAGTGCAAGGACTTTTAAAACCCGCATTTAACCGTTTAGGAACAAATTCGACACTTGTCAAACTAGCGGGGGGCACTCTGGAGGGCGCAGACCACCGCCACACCATGTATGGAGACATTACTCAAAACTGGAGGTTATTGTTGGCAACCATAAAGCTCTAGATTGTCTTGTGATTTCATCACACCCTGCACAGATTCAAGACACCTGCCGGGTGGAGCAAAGCAGCCCCAGAGTAGGTGATTGAAGTTAAAATTGTCAGTACACCGAAAAGCCCACAGTGGTCACCAAAATAACTTAACCCTTGATTTAAGTAAGGTGTTTATTTTCTGGGTCTTTTTGCTGCCTCCGGCACAGGGCCAACTATCCGCATGAATTAAAGTCACGCTGGCCGGCTGTATATTCAAGTGAGCCTTAAGTGGCGCCTTTTTAATGTTGCAGGTGGTGTGCTGTGCTTATGGCCTATACAGTATAGTGCCACTCTGGTCCTGGCGTACAAAGTCCAACAACCCCCCCACCCCCACTCCTTCCCATTAAAGCCCGTCGTCTCTTACGGTCTCACACACACACACGCACGCGCACACACACACGCACACACACGCTAAGTGGGCCTACCATCTTGCTCGCTCCATCTCAAGGCCCTTTCCACATGGGTGGGGTCCAAATGGGCGATGATGCTGAATCACATGCTAATGCTAATGTATACGGCCGCCGCCCGGCCTCAGCGGAATAGCCGTGTCCTGATCTAAGAAGCTCCCGAGCCCTAATCTGCTTTTTAGGGCCCCGCTGCAAACGCGCATCTGCATAATCGGGGCGACAAGTGTGGAGAGGGGGAAAGTGCAGTGGAGGGAGGTAGAATAGAGGAAGTCGTGGCGGGAAAGGTGTTGCGAGTTGGAATCGTCATCATACGTGATGTCATCATGACAGAATGGAAGATTTAATCTCGTGTGAGTCTACCGTTTGAGACCTTTTATGAGACAAATAATAGTTTGAAGTGCATTTTATCAATGAATTCCAAATCATATTATCCATAATGATCACCACATTATAAATAATGATTACTAGCATTAGCAATACCATTGTCATTATTTTACAATCAATATTTTCAGTAAGGTTGGCAGGGTTTTTATATATATATATATATATATATAGTAATTTGAATTACATTTACATATCAGGAAATGTAACATTTACTTTTCTGGTTTTGCATGCCTATGTGCATGTGTTTGGGCGTTTGCATGTCAAACATCAGCCGGCACGCCAACCCCTTGTCGTATTGATCAGTCAAAGCAGCCTCGTCTGCGCTATATCCCAGATAAATGGGAAATTAAAGCGCACTGTCACACAATTCTGCACTGCAACCGCATCAATAATTCAACCTTAAGCGCACGCGGGTGCACACACACTCACAAACACAAAGTACCCAACTTGAGAGGAAATGAAGAAGCGAAAATTTGACATTAATGCACATGGACATGTAAAAAAAGAGAGACTCTGTGACATATTTACAACACCCCGTTTCCCCTGTGAATAAATGGCTCTCCAGCAAGTAGACAGAGCCGAACAGAGCAGGAAGCCATGGAGAGACGGCTGGTTTTACGTACAAGTGCATGTTTGTGTTTCAGGGAAAACAACAACAACAAAGGCTGATGTAAAGGTACATGAGTAAATGTAAAAAACACCGACAAACTGAATCATATAAAAGAAAAAAAAATACTGTCAATTCTGAACAATTCTTTTTACAATTTAAATGTCATCAGGTTTTTTTTTCTTTTTTTTTTTGCGTGGCATTTCATCATCCGCCCAATTTGTATGCGGGACATGTTTGCGCGTTTTTGTCAGAGGAAAATGAGTATTCAAATACATCACAGATACCTGACAACGCTACTTAGCAACTAAAAATATCCTCATCATAGTTGTTTCCAACAAATTAAAAAGATCATTTCAAAAGTCGGCCCCAAAAGTCATCCCTGCCCCCTCCCTAATATCGAAACATACTCTTCTGAAAGCTAGATAGCGATTCAACAGGAAGTCATAAAGCGACTAATTTCTTTCTTTACACACGAAAATACTTTATGCCCCCGCCCCCTTTTTTTTTTTTTGCGAGCTTCAACTTTGCCCCCCACCCCGCGCAAGTACCCCTCTGCCAGGCTTCAGGCTTCTGGCATCACAGGCGAAGCTCCATGTGATCAATAATGGATGCGGCTGTCTCCTGCACTGCTGCTACATTAGCTAGTGCAGGGGGCTACATTTAACTTGATGGGCTTGTTAATGTGTTCCGTTGGGGGTATGCCCCCCCCCTCCCTCGCAAATGCACACACGATGGATGACCCCCACTCATCCTATGTGGGCACATGCTGGGTTGAAGTTAGTGGGATGGATGGTCGAGTCCAAGGAACTTCTATTCATTCTGTGCCATAGTCGAGTTCGTTGTAGAAGGAAGTAGAATTAATTTCCCTGAAAGTCGGAAAAAAATGGGGTGTTTTTTTTTGGGGGGGGGCTATGGGGGGGTGAGGAAGGGCTACATCAATACAATACATTTGACTTGACTGTTGAAGCAATGTTTTTTTTTTTTGTCAGTGTATTAAAGAAGGCACAGTGGTCGACTGGTTAGCAAGCCGGCCTCACAGTGGAAAGGTGGAGGGGGTCAGATTCTGGCTTCCTGTGTGGAGTTTGCATGTTCTCCCCACGTGGGTTTTCTTCGGGTACTCCGGTTTCCTTCCACATTCCAAAAACATCATCCCCGATAGGTTGAACGCTCTAAATTGTCCCAAGGTGTGAGTGTGAGCGCGAATGGTTGTTTGTCTATGTGTGCTCTGCGATTGGCTGGCGACCAGTTCAGGGTGTACCCCACCTGCTGCCCGAAGACAGCTGGGATGGGCTCCAGCACGTTCCGCAACCTTTGTGAGGATAAGCGGATCAGAAAATGGATGCATGGATGGATAGTGAAGGCCCGATGTGAGCTCATGACAAGAAGTCGAGCAACAGGATCATTAGTACCGTTGCTTCTCTAGAGCGATGTAGGTCTTAGTTTGAAACCACCCCCCACCCCGCCCTCCATTACCAAGGTCTAGCGGTGCCCCCGAGGCGCCCCTCACCGTGGCTCCTTCTGCCACAGGGCTGCCACGGCTAAACGTCAAAAGCATCCGAGAATGGAAATGTATTTGTCTCGTCTGATCGCTTTATTCCGCGTCTTCATTGGCCGTAATGTTACGCCAAAAGCTCGGCGGGATCGACATTAATGCATAAAACGGATAGTCCCTAAAAACATATGTCAAGGTGATGCAATATGCATGCGCTTGTTAGGATGCATCATGTCTGCCGACGGCATGCGCCGAAAATATTGTGTGTGTGTGTGTGTGTGTGTGTGTGTGTGTGTGTGGGGCGGGGGGCTTGCCTATGTTTGATCCAATTTGCATGTTTCAAGCGCTTATTTGTTAAAATAAATCATAGTTATGAAAGCCTTATTTTTTTTTTGAAAAATGTGATAGCAATAAATTTACTTTTTTTTTTAACTAACACCCAGGATACAAAATAATACTGTATTTTCAAGAAAAAAAATCCTGATCTTAGGACAACACAGCCTATTTTAAAATCATTTGTCATCTCACAAGATCAGTAGTACTCTTTGTCAGAGATTTTCTCGGACAAAGTTAAAGAAACGACTCGGCACACAGGAAAATTGTCTTCAATATCGGCGGGAGGGGATCTCTGAGAGCGAACAACGGTAGTTGCTCCGATGATCACACTCTCGGCTCCCTCTCCGCCGGTTCGAACTTTTATTGCAAAATACAAGAAAGACACTGCCCCCGAGATTGGCATACCGCGCCCCCCGGTCCGGCCCCTCGGTAGTGATCTGATCTACCCGAATACACAAGTCACAGACTTTGCTGATGACAAATGTCCACCTGGGCGAGACAGCGGTTCCCAAACTGTCTTTTGGTATTCAACAACTCTTTGTTCCCAATTTGTTCATTCCCACTCTGTGATTGAATCTAGCCTTCTTCCATCTGTTCGCCCCCCTTGCTTTGACGTGATTACTCAAGAAAAGGCCCTCCGCCCAAACGGCCGACACCTCTGCGCTGAGTATGTCCAGACATGCCCAAATTAACCGAAACTTTCAACATGATACAATTTTGTTCATGTATTTCTCTATCACTCTTACAACAAAAAAACTGGAAAAAAAAGATAAAAATCAAAATCCATCTCCAGTTCAACACAAAAAAAGCCAAAGAAAAAGCAAAAGAGTCTCGCTCGGCTACGGCGAGGTCCGACGTCGGCGACGTTGGACTTTCGGCGGCAGCCGTTATTCCGCAGCTCTGCTCTGAAACATGCAAATATATTCCTGCGGCGCTCGTTTCCCGTGTTTGCCGCCTCATTGTCGGTCTTCTCGTTTGCATTTGAAGCGCCAGGTGAGCGGCAGAGAAGCACGGGATCGAGACCCCCTCGAGTGGAGCCGCATGCATAGTGAGGGCGGGGGACCAACAGGAGCCCTAATTGACGGCCCTTTAAAATTCCCACAGAGGAGCCGCGCTGCGCTTCATGCGGAGGCCGCGCCGTTCCAGAAGAGTGACGAATGACAAGGAGGTGAGGGGCACACTCCACACTTGCTGTACACGCGGGATCATTAGCACAAGAACAAAGAAACTTTTTTTTTCCCCCCTTCTTTTTTTTGTCTGATCCACACTTACACTTATGGTCGATACAGTAGCTTACTATTGCTAATGCTAGTTTTGCCATAACAAATTTTCTGAGCAAAACAATGCTTGGAAAAAAAAACCAAGACTCTTTTTCTTTCAACTTTTTGTGTTGATATTTTATCAGGAAGATGTTTCATCTTTCATCATCATCAGCAATAAGATTCCAGTTTTAACAGCAACAACAAAAAACAAAAAACACAAGCCTATTTTCTAAAAACAATGACTCTGGCTTTTCAAATACAATTTTTTTTCTTCCTCCACACTCTTGAAAAAAGATTTTCTTGTTCTGCAGTTTTTTTTTTTTTTTGTTTGAAAGTGTTCCTCAAGACTTTTCTATTAAAAAAAAGTTGCGGTATACCCCCCCACAAAAAAACACACAAAAAACAGGAATATTTCTTTAAAAAAATATGACTTCACTTTTAAAACAAAACTTTTTTTTCCTCCTAAGATGACCTTTTCCTTTTATTCCAAAGAAAAAAAAAAGGCCAAAGAAAAAAAAAAGGCCTCTCTCCCCCAAAATGAAACTGAAAATAAAGCAACAGCAACACATTCTCCAACCACCTCCCCTTCCCTCCTCCCCCAACCCGGTGGTTCCTGACACACTTTTACAAATCCTAATCTCCCTCGTGATCACGAACTGGGTGTACAAAATGAACCTTGAGCTATACGCTAACTCGTGAAATCAGTTGAACATTATTGATGGACTCTTATTTCTTTTATTTATTTATTTCTATAATGACTGATGATAATATTCTGGGGGGGGGGGGGGGGCAA
>NW_017804842.1:1372676-1391813 GCF_001891065.2 Hippocampus comes
CCCTCGGTGTCCACTGCGAAAAGTCCGATACAGCCGCCTGCGGGTCATCTCGTGATGTTTCCCGTAAACACGCGGTGTTAGCTTACAGGTGTAGCATGTTCTGTTAGCGTGTGTCAACAAAGGTTCTCGTATCGATCGCGCCCCCTCAAGTTGTATGGTGATCACTACGCTTGAGAGAGCAATTAATTGTGCATGTGATCGATGTTCATCCAGGAATCAATGGACACTCTCTTCTCTATCTGCTGTCTAGTCGCTGTGTGTGAGTGCGTGTGTATGATTGCTTGTCTGCACAGTGAAACGATCAGCACAATACCAAATAGCGAGTCTAGTTTGGGGGGTCAAGGTTGTCTCGACTTGTGAAGTCTTTTAAAAATATTTCTTTTAAGTTTTTTTTGAAAAATATACATTACAACAATTTTCAGAGAAATATGAACAAATACAAATTTTCAAGGAAGAATATAACTTTTTCTTTGAAAATTGCAAAAGAGAAAAAAATGACCCAATATCTCACGGTAATCATGTTTTTTTTGTCAAATAAAAAATAAGAGTTAAATTGCTAGGGAAACACTCCTTAGAAAAATACGTATTAAAGTCTAGAAAAAAAAAATCTCGAAAAATGTTGTTCCTCATTGAAATCTAGTAGAATATTAAATTTTGATTGAAAATTGGGGAATCAATTGCACTTTCTCTGAAAATGACCATTTTTTTTCTCGGGATAATAACCCTAAGTAGGAAAAAAAAATCTTACATCGGACCTAAAAAAATAAAATGCTTTGGAAAAATAAGACCTTTTGCTCAGGAAAAATCCTGACAGAAATCTCAAGTTATGACCCTTTGTCAAAAAAAAAAAAAAAAAATTATTGGAAAAACATCCTTGTAAAAACTTTGAAAAACGCCGACAAAATGGTCAGAAAAATGACCGTGGGTGAGGCAAGGTGTCTCCAGATGGCACGGCTCTCACTTTTGTCTTGATGGGCGTAAAAAGCCCACACTTCTCAGGGCCCGCCTCATCTGCCAGCTGGAGGACAATTCCGCTCGGTGCACACGGAGAGGCGGGGGCCGCCCTCTTGAGTGCCACGCCGTGTCCATTTCCCCCACCTGCAAATGGCCCCCTCGTCGAGCTCGCACGCACTTATGCACCCCCGTCGTCCCTTTTTGAAACGTCGCGTGGTCATATGTATGAAAATGGAGGGTGTGACAGCATACCTGCTGACGGTAAGCGCAGCGCGAGTAAAGAAATGAAATGACCTCACCGGGAAGATGTCATCAATATTTTAGCGGCTGACCAAGAATTGTGCGGTTCTTCGGTCGAATTTTGGCACACCCCCTATCTGATAAGGGGGGAGGGACACCCAAGTTGGTATTCTCTTTATCCTTTTATGAATTCACTTTGCAGGACGGCCTTTCACCTGCAATGTAGTTCCTTCTTCAACATCCAGGAGCGGCTTGGCTTTGGGTCGTCAACCCAGGTGGTAATCGCGTGGTTGTCTTTCGGAGAGCCAACTATGACCTGGATTGTACCGTTATTAACGTTCACGGAGCGGTCTATGATCTGGGTGCTGGGTAGGGTGATTGTCTCTCATGGAGGGCTTTCGTCAACTCGACTCGACTCAACTGTATTTCGAGAGCACTTAAAAACAAACCACCGCTGCATACAAAGCGCTGTATGTGGAGCAAAAAGAATTCATACAAAAGCACAAAAACAGTCAAACTAAAAATCAAGTCTCATGCTGAGTCAAAAGCCAAAGAATAAAAATGAGTTTTAATACGAGTTGGGCAGTGAGGGGGCTTACCGAACGTTCCTTCCAAAGAGAAGGATCGGAAACGGAAAAGGCTCAGTCCCCTCTGAGCCTCCGTTTTGTTCTTGGTACCTCTAATAGGGTCTGGTCCGCCAATGTGAGGCCAGGTGCGTAGGGGGCTCAGCGAGGTAAGGTGGAACGAGGCCATTTAAAGATTTGAAAACAAATAAGAGGATCTTCAAAAGAACTCGAAAATGAACCAGTGAAGGGACGCCAGAGTAGGAGTTATGTGCTTCCTCTTACGAGCACCAGTCAAGACGCGAGCAGCGGCATTCAGGAGCAACTGGAGACGCTTGATGGAGGATTGGCTGACTCCAAAGTAAAGTGCATTACAGTAAGATGAAGGCACAACGACGGCGCATCCGTCGTAGAGTCGACCGCGCCCTGGAAGGTAGTGTCGTTCACATGACCCAGGTGGTACAGTCGTCTCCTTTGGTACAAAGGTGGACAACTCAGATGGTAGAGTGGTCCAATGTTGTACAGTGGTCTACGCCCTAGATGGTGGTGAAGTGGTTGTTTTTTTGTAGAATATTTCAATTGAGGGAACCTGAAAAAGCAACTTTACCTGACAATTATGGGTGGCGGTTTCAAGAGAACACAGAAAGAAAAGAAGTGGAGAGAGACAAAGAGGGTAACCGAGGGAGAAAGACGGAAGAGAGGGAAGGAGGACAAGGCCCACCACACTCAGCTACAGGAAAGCAATTAATAATTTACATCATCTGTCACTGTGCGCTCCACTGGACCACTCAACAAACAGCACCCGTAATTTAAGGCAAAACACACACACACACACACACACACACACACACACACACACACACAGAGGAAATAAAAGCATGCGTGCCAAGATCTGACATGCACTCGCCTGCCACGCGACTCACCGGCGCAGCCTTGAGGCCGGGCCGAGATGAAGCCTAGTTGGAGCCTTAGCGGGCCCCCTCACATTTGCGGTCCGGCCAAATAGAAGCTAGCTCCTGGCGGGCCTGCCTTTTGTTTCGGCGGCGGCCATGTTAAATTCATGCCGTGTGTGTGTCACCGCTAGCTAGCGCCTGACGGTAAATATTTGATACATTCCCATCCGTCTGAGGAAATCCCCGAAGCATACGATTAGAGCTGCCTGTCTGTCGGGGTAAGGGTGAGGTTGGGTGGGAGGGACGTGGTTGCCGCCCACCATGATAAATTTACGTTTGTTTTGGGAGTAAAAAAAATCGGGCAAATGGATACTCGTAGAGTAATAATTGTTTTGTTTTTTAAAGAAGCAGACGAGGTCGATGAAATGATAACATTTCAACAGTTGATATGCTAACATCTATTGAGACAAATTGCTAACGGGATAGTGTCCAAGATAGGCCAAAAATCCTCCGTTTTTATGCTAACACCCAGCAAATCTGGAAAAAAACAAACACTGGGGAACACGGTGACTTTGTGAAAGAATATCAGGTAAAACGCATGTGAAAAATGACGCTAACAGATACTGTTCAAGCAACCCGCGTATATGTGTGGTTGCAGAATGTCAAAGGAACATTTGATGACTTTTTTTATATTGGAACTTCAATCCATGTTTAATTCCCCCAGCGGGGCAGCGCTAGCAACAAGGTCAGCCTCAGATGGGTGGAACATTTCAATTTCACACTTGGTCTGTCGTAAAATAGCGACAGGTCTTTCATCTTGAACACACGCTTATGGAAAAGAGAAGGGGCAAGCGTTCCCATCAGTCATCCTTGGCTGAGACACCTGAGCCAAAAGTTTCAAACTAACCAAAAAAACAGGGGTGAGCAAATATGGCCAGCACGAAGACATGCCCGATGGGCAAAGCTCCAACCGATGGGCAAAAACTTCTGCTGCTGGGTGAAGCTCAAGCCTGTGGGCAAAGCGAAGCCCGGTGAGCAAATCTCGAGCAGGAAATCGAAGCTCAAGCCTGTGGGAAAACCGATTGCCCGTGGGCAGAGCTACTGCCTATGGGTGCAAATACAACCGGAGGGTGAAGCTACCACCAGCGGGAAAAGCTAAGCCAATGGGAAAAAGCTATGAAAACCCGGAGGGTGCCACGAGCTGTGGCCAGTGGGGCACACGCAAACGGGGGACAAGCTACGGCCAATGGGTTGAAGCGATGGCTCGGAGGTGAAGCGATGTCCGTTGGACAAAGATACAGATGGCGGATGTAGCTTTAGCTGGTCGAGAGGCAAACATACGGACGTTGGATGAAGCTCCGTCCAGTTGGTGGCGCTCGGTAGAAAAAGCTTCTGCTGGTGGGTAAAAAGAGAAACGGTAGACACGGCTGCGTCCGGTGGGCCACATACACCAGTGGACAAAACGACAGCGGGTGGGCGAGGCTACGGTGGGTGGCGAAATCTACAACCTCCGGCTGGTGTTCAAAGCTCCGGCCGGCGGCCAATGCAACAGTCAGTGTACATCCAACGGCCGGCCGGATAGATGGCTGTACAAAGGGACTATTGGGTAAAGACCGGTCCAAGGCGTGAAAAGATGTGTTGACTCACCACTCGCCTTGCGTGTCCACATCGAGTCAGTGAACAAAATCAATAACCATGCGTTGTGTGTGAGACATATCTGTGTGTATGCCGGTGTGTGTGAAAGAGAGAGAGTTGTTCCCTCTTCCTCACATCAATTATTGAGGTGTCAGGACAGGCCATGAGCGCTGGGGGAGTTCAAAGTTCAAGAGACCGGGACTCTGAAGGGCTTTCAGGGGGGAGCCTTAGTTTCCCCTCATCTTAGGCACACTCAAATTCACACACGATCCGGTGGCGATTTACTCCATAATGCGTTAATCATCATCTACCTGAATACACACACACACACACGAGACTTTTTTGTATTTTACATCTTGACAAAAGAGTCGCGGATCTCAAAACCTCTGCTGAACGTATCATTTCATGTCTGTTGGGGAACTTTTCAAAACTTGAGTTGGAAACCAGTTAAGAATGATGTAGCAATATTTGATATCTGCATGTGGTTTGTGGAGGCTCTCAGTCGTACAGGAAAGTTCCATCGTAGAAAGGGTTCCGTCAGTCGTCATCTGTACCTGTGGGTAAAAAACAAAAACAAAACAAAAAAAGAAAAAATCTGCATGTGAGCATTTCTAAACTTGATCGGAAAAGGGTTTGGTTTTCACTTTCCCATTAAAAGCCAATCTAGTCTTGAGATCTTTCTGCTTTCGGGGCCCTTCTTCTCCTCTCCTTCTATGGGATTGGACATCTCACCATCCTCTGATGCCCTTTGGGGTTAATTTGGAGCAATATCAAGTGTGCAGGACAGGAGTGAGTTTTTTGTTGTTTGTTTGGGTTGGTTTTTTTTTTTTTTTTTGCAGCAGCAGCAGCAGCAGCATCGACCACATTTACACGCTCGCGTCAAGCGCACGTCCAACTTGGAAGAGCGGCTAAACTCGCTCAGAGCGGCCCCTCGGCTCCCCGGACGCCTGACCGACTCGGATCGCTTGTTCCGCAGTAGCGCTCCGCAGCGCCGAGGGGTTCTGAAGACTCAGAACGCCACGAGTTCTCGACGCAACTTTTAGCGCACCTCCTCTTCAGTTTTCGCCAGGCCCGCGAGGACCTCGCTCACCCGCACTTCACCGCCGACCCCGCGGCCCCTTCCCCGCACCACCCGACTTCCCTTTCTCCTCCACCACCGTTGGCTGCATTAAAGGCAAAGGGGTGGCTGATGCGTGTACCGTCATGGGGTGGATGAGGGTGCGAGCGGTGGGCGGCCCAGCAGCGCCTGCCCGTGTCTGGGCCCGCCTCATGAAATATTGACCGGCAAGTGTCCCTTCCAGGAGCGAGGAGGAGGGTGGGTCGTGGCGGTGGGGAAGGGGAGGGGTGTGGGGGGGGCGCGTAAGCGGGTTCAACATTAATATTTCAGACTGCAATCTCCTGCTTGACAAACTCCCCCACGTGATTGGCTAAAAAGCTGGCGGTGCCTAGCAAGCAGCCGCCGCACCCCTCCTTCCCCTTCTCCAACCATCCATTCTGTTTTTCTGCTTACACCTCTCAATCTCACCACTCCGAAATTTGCAGAAGGTGATTTTTGGCAGCGGAGATCCCCGCGCTCGGCCGGCCCCAAGCCTCCGGGGGGGCGCAGCCGGTGGGTCCCGTCGAATGAAGTGGCATCCATTTTTTATGAAGAGCAGGTTATCCTATTTAGTCAGATTAAAACAGGCATTGGGGGGTGGGGATGGGGGGCACTGGGGAAGAAGGAAATAGGAAGGCAGACAAAAAAAAAAGGAATCTTCCTGCAGCTCCTCATTTGGCCCTCTCCTCCTTCCCCTTTTTACTTTACGCTCAAGCTTCACTCCAAAACAACCCTCCCCTTCCTTCTTTTTCCCATCAGGCCCATCTAGGCGCCCGGCCGCTTCCCCATTAACCTGGTTATGTGCGCAGAGTGCTTCATTGACCCCTTGCCAGGTGCACCCTCCAATCTTCCATTTTGTTCATCTCTTTCTTCTGACTTCTCGTCTACGCCTATTTTAAACCTTTTCCTGCTGCTCTTGCATCTCGTTGTTGGCCGTTTTTTTTTTTTTTTTTTTACCTGTGCATAGGGGGGGGGGGCGGGGAACCTGGAAAAAAAGTATACTTAACAGGGGGTCTCGCACCCAAAAAAAAAAAAAAAAAAAAAAAACAGCAGACAGCAAACCCACCGAAAAGTTCCGTTTGATGAAAACGAGCAATGACCTCAGCGGACGGAGTTGGTCTCAAGTCACGTTGCAAGTTGTGCACGTTGGTTCATAAATTCCAGCGTAGGATGTCTGAAGCATCCTCTCTTGGTCACCTTCCTCTGTCCGGACTGGATAAAAAGTGTGAACGCCCCCTTCGACTCCATCGCACAAGGATAAATGCTTAAAGACCGGCATTTGGGCTGACTTACTCTCCTCAGGGCAGCGTCTGCAGAGGTGTGAGGGACACATGAAATATACAACGTCTCAAAACCCTGAGCAAAAAAATAAAATAAATAAATCAAATCAAATCAAAAAATGTGCCACATCCCCCAGCCTAAAAGCAGGAGGGAATCCATAACAGTTCAGTGGCCATTGCGCCTCGTGGGAGGTTGATGAAACTTAGAGCGGCTTTTCTGAAAATGACTTCAACTTTGGATGAGTCATGAGAGGATGATGAGGTCATACACACGGCAGAGGATAAAAGAGGATTCTGACGTAAGGTGAAATGAGTCGCTCGGTTGCAAAGTGAGGGGAAAAAAACAACCCCTCCCCAAAAAATCAGCCTTGGAACCGGATCTTATGGGCCCGTTTTCCTGAGGGTTTACACATGACAAAACTGAGACATGCAATCAGATGTGAAATGTGACTCGACTTCCGAAGATCCAAAGGTCGACCTGGAGCCGGTCAAGAGAAGGTGTCACACTAAGATTATCGATGAGAAAAACTTTCAAACTTGCGTTTGCCCGCGTCGGGGTAATTTCAGCACAATGCGGCAATTGGTGCCAGAATCGTTTCCCTTCTCTGGTGTTCCATATTTGAAATGCACATGCCTGTCGATCCGATTTTCACGCACTCGGGACAACCTCAAACAAAGCAAACGTGGATTTTTTTATGCCGAGCCATCGGCTTCTCTTCTGTAACGCAGCAGTACAGTACCTTTGTTGCTCTTTCATCAACACTTTGTAATTCCATCGCTTCATACTTGATCTTCTTTGTAAATCGGGGCCCCAAATTGGGTGGAGGTGTCCATCACGACACAGGACACGAGAAAAAGTCTCATGGATGACCCATGCCTGGAGTTGAATGGGGAGTCAGCCATTTTGGTTGGAGACAACCATTTTCTGCATATTTCAATTCAAATGAGCCGCGATCAGTTTCCGAGAGAGATGGGCAAGACCGGATCGACAAGTCTTTCTGCCTACGGCAGAAAAAAATGGACGGAGCTTGGCATCGAAGTTGGACTTGAACTTTTTTCCACTCGTTTTTATTTTGTCTTGTGCATGTCCACAACTTCCCTCAGTCCCCCCCCTCCCCGTGTCTTCATCTTCGTCTTCCTCTACCTGTCTGCCGTCATCACGCCGTGGGAGGCTTCTGTTAAATGATGCAAGAGGCGGCGGACAGAATTGTAACACGGCAAAGCCAATGGCACGTAAAAAGAAAAAGTGCAGACAAAAGCGGCGCGGAGCAGCGTGAAACATCCTCCCGGGGTTAGAGGTGGACGAGAGTGGCGCTCGCCGAAGAGGAAGACAAATGGAGATACTTGAGGGAGCGTTTCGGCGCTCGAGGCAGAAGGTCGTGTCGGCGACGGCGGGCCGCAGAGCGAACGTTTGGAGCGCCGCCGCTCGACTGAGCTTCACGGCGTCTTAAGCTACATTATTTAACACTTATTGAACGGGACCTTTATTGTCTTTACGCCTGCATTTACGGGGCTGTCCAGTATTTGCGGCTGGCAGCGACTCGTCCTAGTGCTCAACTTACCCCCTCCACTTTACGCACGTGCCAAACGAGTGCTGCATCCAAGACAATAAAAATTACGAAATGAATCCTTTGAGAGCAACATTTAAGAACAGCTACTTTGAGGTTTTGAACAGGATACCAACATGTAATGGACATGTTCAGAAAAAAAAATCAGCCTGTTTTACTTGGAATCATGAAATTTGGTGGGTATATCTAACATGAGTAGACCCACAAAATTTGTCAAGAAGCCATGCTAGAAAAATCATTGGAAGTCGGACAATTTGGTTTGAGGCCATCATCCACCGAAGCCAGTTTCACTTGGAAAAATGAAATTTGGGAGTCTATCGTAACTAGACCCACAAAAAAAGTCAACAATCCATGCCTGAAAAGATTTTAGGGTCATGTTGGCCATTTCCAGGTCAGTTGCGGCCCAGTTTTTGTCTCTGCTGCTGTTTGAAAATTCAGCTCTTGATAGCTTTTTTGTTTCAAAACGTGACTTTTATTTCTATCTTTAGTAGACCCACAAAAAAAAAAAAAAAAAAAAAAAACCCTACTGACAAAGACACAAGAAGTCAACCATTTGGGGTTTCAAGTGGCTCATTTTGGCCTAACTTTTCCTTGACATTTTATCCGATTGCTCCCAAATTTGAACCAGGCATACTGCACAGACGGGTGAAAACCCCATTTTGGGCAGCAAGGCAGTCTTCTTCCTCCACTTGGGTCAAGTGATGGTTGTGGTCCTCCTGAGGAATCGCGTGAAAAGACAGAGAGAGGACAAATAGCCGGGCAAGAATATGAGAGAAAACAAACAAAACACTTCGCCGTGACCCGAAAACTGCAAGCAAAGCTGCTCTTACTCACACACACACACACACACACACACACACACACACACACACACACACACGCACGCACACACAAACACTTGGTCTCCCAGGGTAACAGAAATCATGGCTGTGTTAGCGCTCAGAGCTCAGCCATGCAGATGATGTAAAGAAGTAGCTCAGCCACACACACACACACACACACACACACACACACACACACACACACACACACACACACACACACACACACAGCCGTGTTTTTAAAGGACAAGGCCGGTGGGACAGTCAGTGAGCGAGAATCAATGAGGAGGCCGCCACTCCCTGAGCATCCACAACCAAGCGCTACACGCAATCCTTTGTGTGTCTTATTATATAAATAGTGTGTGTGTGTGTGTGTGTGTGTGTGCGTGTGTGTGTGTGTGTGTGTGTGTGTGTGTGTGAGGGTCATCACACACAGCTTTTTTGGGTGGGGGGGGTGTCAGTTGTGCACAGTGGAAACAAATCTTAATGACTAGAGTCAAATGTAATTTCCCTTCTTGGCTTCTAAAATAAGTATGCGAGTTCTTGCAGGTTGTTGTGCGGGCCTGGCAAAAGAGCAGCGCAGGTCCCCCAAGACGTGTCACTCGAGTGCACACGTGGATGGAAAAAGCAACAAAACACTCAGTGACATCCAGTACTTGAGTGGTCATTGCACATAATGGGCCCCTCCACTTTGTATGTCCCGTTGGGAAGACTCACTTGGAGTGCACTTTTGTGTGTGTGTGGGTGTGGGCCGGGGGTGGTGGTGTATAATATTCAAGTTTTGTGATTTATTTTTTGATTGTAATTTTTTTCTCTTTATATTTTTATATTTTTCATATGTTTTATTGTTATTTTTCTTCAATTTACGATGTGGAAAAAAAAATTATTTGGAGGTATTAGGATTTCTAATAGTTTCTAATTTTATTTTTTATTTGTTTTATTTTAATAATAATGTTGACTTTTATATTTAAAAATGTTTCATTTTCATCATTATTTTTGTCTGATATTTTTTCAAGTATACTAGCATTATTTTAAAATCCCTCAAACAACTTCCCCATATGGTTTTCTTCCTTTTATGAAATAATTTGTCGTAGCACAGTGTAATAAAAAAAAAATACTATGGTGCTCGATTATATTTGTATTAATCTAAACTCACAGACATTGAGATTTTTACCAACCAACAATAACAAGCGCGATTATAAGAACCAATATTTCCCATTTTTGCATCATTATAATTATAGCGTATTCTAAAAATATGACAGACAGAATGTTTCTCTTGTCTTGAAGTATAATTAAGACGCTACACTCATCCATCGTGAAAAAACAAAATCTTTTTAATTGATCATTTTAATCTTTCCCTGAATTTGTCATTGTGATTTGTTAGCAGCCACTCCAAAAATAATATGAGCATTTTTCTTCCTACAAGAGTGTATTTAGTTGTCAGTAGGTAGAGTATCATGAAAAAGAAGTGTATGTAAGATGCTTTTATTTTTTTCCTTTTCTTTTTCTAGTGTGGAGCAGATAAGTCCACTAATGCTGTGCCTCTCCCCCACCAAGCAAGCAAGTAAGCAAGCAAGCAACCCACACACACACACACACACACACACACACACACACACACACACACACACACACACACACACACACCCACACACACACACACACACACACACACACACACACACACACACACACGGTGCGGATGGGGGTGGGGGTAGGGGGGGGTCTGGTGAGGCCTTCCGCGGTCAGATCGATGCTGAGAAAGTTTGGCGGGCAGCCGGAAGTACTTTCATGCCCGGAACCAGACGGCAACATTTTTAGCACTGAGACAGATTTTTTTTTTTCCCCCTCTGTGATGGAATTCAACCAGAGCAGGATGCTGGTATATGGGAACCACATCATCCTGGTGAAGCAGCATGTGGCTCGAGGTTATTTTTGAATGGCCTGTTCCAAGTTAGACAGTGAACAATTAGGACTGAAATGTTAACTGGCAGAGCCTGTTCCAAGTAACTATACAGTCGGGAATCTTTGTTGTCATGGAGACGGTTGTAAGTTAGTACACACAATGTTTAGTATTAGTTACCGTAGACAGCCGATCATAAAATAGCTGTTGAAGTCACCGTCAACAATGATATATATATTTTTGGTGATCGAAATAAAAACTAAAATGAAATCTCATAATATTCTAAAATTGCAATCATTGTAAACAATTGTATTTTTCTGGGGCAATCGAAATTAAAAAACAAAAAAACAAAATCTCAAATGTAAAAAAAATATATGATGTTAAAAGAAAAGAAAATAAGGGGTGTCAAGTTTCCTCGAAAATTCCTCAACAGCTTCCTCGTAATGAGCGGCGTGAATAACGAGCTGCCCGCCGCCTCCGTAATTAGTCTCATTAGGCAAGCTCTCAAAGTACTTCTATTAGCTTAATTAGCACACACACGCGCTCATATTAGCCCCCCAAATCCCCGTAGACGCGGCCACAAACTAACTCGGACAAAATAATGCGGCTAGTTTTAAAGCACTAAATGTACGAATATTTCCAAAGGGAATAATCAATTATGTCAAACGCATACTAAAATATGTGTCGAGACTTAACGTCGTGAGGCATTCGTATGGACACCTCGTACTCATACGCGTTACTCAACTCAAGTGTATTTGTGGAGCGCTTGAAAACGACCAGCGCTGAATACAAAATAGCCAAAAATAATTCATACAACCACAAACAATAAAACAAGAAATTAATATCGAAGACAGTCGAAGCAAACGGCCAAAACTCAAAATCAAGTCTCATGCTGAGTCAAGAGCCAAAGAATCGAAATGAGTTTCACAACTCCACAATTTGTCAAAACAACGCAATGGCAATAACCAAAAGAAAGACGACATGAAACCAGACAAAAGGGAAGACTCCACGGAAAGGAACGCACTCGGCAACTTTTTCTATCTTTCGTTCGCCTTGGCGGACGTCCCCGGCCTGGAGACCGTCGGCTCATTTTTTTCACCGTTGAATTCTGGCAGTTCAAGTCGGATTGAAATATCTTCACTTCTCGGCAGCGTTTTTCAGCCGAGCCGGGGGCTTCATTAGAGACATCTGGAGGCCGACCCCGCCGGCCCGGGGGCACTCGGGTGGGGTCGGGGGGTGCTAGATGTATACGGTGGAGGGGAACCCGCCGCCCATCTTTCGGCTGGATATGGGCCAGGCTCCCCTGGGGAGACCCCACCTCCTGCTTCTCCGACGGGCCAGCGAAGAAGAAAAAAAAAAAAGAACCCTCAACAGCATTTCTCCTTTGAACATCCTCCTCCTCTGTCTCTTCTCTTCTTCCTCTGCGGACCCTAATGAATGATTCATTTAACCCCTCCACCACCTCCGCTTCCACCGCCGCCGCTACCACCCAACTCAGGAGCCTGGTCGGCAACAAAAGGGGAGCAACAAACGGCCCCCCCACCCCGAACCCTCGATTCGCACCGCCCGGCCAATTAAAGGCAGTGTTTGACAAATGATTTTACACAGGCGCGGTATGTTGACTCGCCTAATGAGGGGAAGACGGAGGAAAGACGAGCAGAGGAAAAAAAATAAAAAGGCCTTGGGATGAAAAAAAAAAAAAAATCTATTACGGGCCTTTATGATCTGGGAAGAGGCGCTTCATTGAATGGGATAATTGGGGGTGACGCCAAAGAGCTAATTGCCTTGACGCAACCAAATGTCTCTCGTAAGAAAATGGAAGGCAAATCTCGGGACGCCTCTTTTTCAAAGTCTCGGGCTCCTTGTGAGGAAAAGCGCCTTTTGGATTGGTCGCGCTTTCACTCGTGGAAAATAGAACGTGGCCGACGAGGAGACGGAGGAAGAGGGTAAAACAAACAAAAACACCCCGCTCCCTGTCTCCCCACTCAGCATGAGATCAGCTTTATGAATATTTCACGCAATTATGAAACACACACACACACACACACACACACACACACACACACACACACACGCACAAAGTAAAGTAAAGACCATGAGGTGGGCTGAAGAAGAAGGGATGATGAAGAGTAAAAACGTATGGCGCTGCGTTAGCCTTGAACATACAGCGTGTGCGCTAAAAGTGTCATGAAATATTCACACGTAAAAAGTATGGCGTCCCGGGAAAGGGAAAGAGCTTGTCCCCTGAAGGTTGGAGGTGACGCTGAACTCCTTCTACCGGACCTTCACTCGTTTTTGGCTTGATGTTCCATTCCTTTCTGCCATCAATTTGAACGGATTTTCTACGGCTCCTACAAACGGTGCAAATCCATCGAAGAACTTTTTTTTAATGTAAAACCAAGAACCAAAAAAAAAACGAGAGCGAGACGTTTGCCTATCCAAAGCGGGTGTTCAATTAGCCGGTGTGGTTCTCCTAAGTTCAGATAATTCCAATTGAGTCTCGGTGGCGTCTCCAGTTCAGGATGCACCGCACCCCGAAGCCGTTTCCGATTGTTAGGCTTCGTGAGAGATGAGCACGAGACCCACACGCAGACACAATCAATTCAGAAAGATTTTATTGCCAGGAAGTGGGACAGGTGGAGGCGGCAGGAACAGAATGGCTGTTCTTGGTCCGGTGATAGAGGACCGAGCCCAGCTGGAGATGCGTACGGGTCTCGATCCTCTATGGCGGCTTGAACCGGAACGCAGCGTTTACGTTGTGGCCTGTTTAAATTCCGGCTGACATCTTCGAACTGAGGAACTTGCTGGGAAATGTGCCACGCCTTCTCCAGGTGGCTGCGGGCCAGATCGCTCTTCTTCCTCCAGGTAACCTGCTTGCATGGACTCTTATGTATTTGTTTCGATTACATTTTGGTTTTGTTCCCTCGTGTGCCCTTTTTGTCAAATACATAACACCGATCATCTCTGCCATGACTTTCTTGCCGTTACAGATGCTTGTCAAAATCGTCTCGGCTGAGCTTCGTCTGGGAGACTCCCTATTCAAAGTGAGAGACAATTTCAGCCTTCACAGACAGCGAGATTCGCTTCCATTGACCAGACGTGTTTGTTGCTGTCATTCTCACGAAAAAAAAAAAAAAAAAGATGCCGCTTCTTGTTCCATCTTTGCAGACGCTTGGCAGGAACATCTGAGCGACTCAAGAGACACAAAATGTCTGCCCGAAGACGCTTTGGCCAAGCCAAGTGGCAGCACTTCAAGTCAAGTCCTTCACAACTGCTATCCTACTTAATCACAATGCCAGGACGCCGCAAGTTTTGACAGCCGATTGGCGGCACCGCAGCCATCCGGACCAGCCGGGAACTTAAACGACGTATTAAAAATGAAAGTAAGAATCATCGAAGACCCTAATTTGTTTTGATTTCTTTGACGTCCTCACTGATTGACGTGTTGTTGTTGTTTTTTTTTTTGCCTGCTTTTTTGATCAACGATTATCCAGAATAAATAATTGACGGTGCTAAAAAGTTAATCGCGAGACCTGCCCGTAAAGGATTTGACGGGCGCGAGAGGACGGCCCTCGCCGCTTTTCGGGAAAAGGGGGCGGGGGGGTGGAAAAACATTGAGAGGTGTTCCCCCACTCCTCTAATTGGTACTTAAATGCCCGCGTGGAGGCAAACTGTTGCTATCATAAGAAATTGATGAATTAACCGAGTGAGAGTCTGTCGGACGGCAGAGAGAGCGGGAGAGGGTTGTGAATCTTTTAAGAGGATAACTTACTTGGGCAAAACAGCTGTTTATGCATTATTTGTGCGGCGGGCCATTTACCGCCGTTTAGGATGAAAACCTCGGGTTTCCGCCGCGTGCAGGAGTTGCCCGCGGGGGACGCGCACCGGGGAGGAATTTTCGGGAGGGACCGTCCGTCGCTGATGAGCGAGGATGAAAAATTTATCGGCCCGGTCGTTTTTGGTTTTCAAGACTGGGAGATGTCGGCCTGTCAGTCTGAGAGCGTTCGTTTAAGTGACAAACAGGCCAGAAGGGGATTCGGGCGAGACGAGGGTGGGGCCAGGAGGGCGTCCGAGGTATTTGTGAGCGGTCCAACGGCTGATTTTGTTATTTTTCTGTAGCATGGGGCTGCATTGAAGGTATTTAAATTGAATCAGGACAGCTGCATTACTTTGGATTTATTTTTCTATTTCGATTGAACAGTAATTTTTAGAATAACAAATGTTTGGCCTTGCCTGATGTCTCTGCTTTGGTTATACCGTAAATCCAAGCAAATTTTTGCCTCAGCTCTTGTATTGAATCTCTGTCAGGTTTCACACATTTATGAATGGAATTAACATTAGCATTAGCATAATCCGTCCCTTCAGCTCACTTAATCAAACATGATGTATGTGTGGAGGTGTGTGTTTGGACGTGTGTTTCTTCCCTGCTGTCACCTGTCCTCTCCTGTGCTGTCATCCCATAGACTTGTTGCCGCGGCAACTGCCTCAGGCGCTAGACACGTCGCCAAATGTCAAGCTAGCGGCTGATGCTGATGGTTCCCGACGGCCACTTTTTGTCACCCGTTTGTTCACCTAAAGCAACCATGGCGGTATGTCATACGGATACACTTGAGAAACACACACACACACACACACACACACACACACACACACACACACAAGCATTTGAAATATGCTGCTAAGCAGGTAGCAAGCTAGCTGTTTTTTTGAGAGTTACTTTAAGCTAGGTAGGAAGCAAACTTGCAGTGTAACACCCTATCGAGCGGACCTCAGAATGATGTGTTGAAGATTTACACTTCAATACGTAACTATTACATGACAACACACAGCAGGTAGATCAGTTATTAACATGGCAAGAAGGTACATAGCGAACTAGGGAGCTAGCTATAGAGGCAAGATAGAAACACCTTAGCCTAGCTAAAAATGACTCAAGTGCAGTTCTACTCTTAGATCCATAGTTTGGTCAGTATGAAATGTATTTTGAAAAAAAAAAAAAATCTAGCATCCGGATACACATACTGGATTCCGTGCAGTCAAGAGTAACGTTACAAAATGAAGACAATATGCTGTGTAACCTGTTGGGAGTTAATTAATACAATTCCATGTGACAAATATGATGAATTTAGGTTGTAAATGGAGGTCAGTGCTGCTGACTACGTTTAGGTTAGCAGAGATGGCCTTGCGGGCAATGAAACCTGTAGCCTACTGTATATAAGTTGGTAGCTTGGTCGCTAGCTAGCAAGTGAGCTCGCAAGTAAGCTAGATGAAAGAAAGCTGCATACTTGGTTAAGTACAAACAGAGCAAGGTCCATAGCTAAGTTATCGAATGTACATATCGTAACTTAGGACATTGTAGACAAGTAGGTGGCGAAGTACGTAGCTACCTAGCTGCTAACGCAAAGACTTCATTATGCGCCACAGCACTTCCCCTCTAAGATGGCAAGATAGATGGGGAGAGAGAGAGAGAGAGAGAGAGAGAGAGAGAGAGAGAGAGAGAGAGAGAGAGAGAGAGGGAGGCGCAGGTAGCGATATGATGATTATAGGAGATATATTCTGGTGCGTTTAAGGGGAAAAAGGTGGAGTGGTTTTGGGAGGGGCGGGGGGAGGTGCGGGTGTGCTGGAATGGTAATGTGCTTTAAATGTCAGAGGAAAGGTACGCTTCTCATCAACCTTTGGTCACCCGTCCGCTTTGAATATTCTTATTGGCGTCATGTATTAGTAATGAGAGTTGAAAAGTAAGTCAAATTTAACCTTCACCGTACCCGCGGAAACTATGAATATTAACGAGGGCCATTATGTGTACCTGATCTGAAAGATTCTTAACCCCCGCCTGCCAACCGTTTGCCAGGATACCACGCTTCCTATTCCGTATTGGAGGATATGGCTGTTGCGCAGTCCGTACTGTAGGGGGCGCTGATTGTTTACTTATTTATTTAGTTATTTTCATTTTAAGGTTAGAGACGTGCCGGCTCCAACTGAATTTTCGGTGACATTTTTGTGAATGCTCGTGGTTGTTTTTCTGTACAGGATGTGCCCTGCCCTTGACTGTTGACCAGTCCAGATTGGACCCCGGTTCTCATGCTAAATGGAATCTGCGGTAGGCTCCGTTTATTCACCACCCAATGAGGATGCGCCATGTAGAAAATGAACGGTTGACACTCCAGGGGAGTATCCCGCTTCTCTCACCAGAAGTCGGTGGTGTTCGACTTCAGCTCTCCGCTACCCTTAAAGGGATAAGCAGGAGAGCAAAAGAGTGGATGGATGACCATCCAAAGTGCACCCCACTTCTCCTGCCAGTCATCTTGGGCAAACTGGATGACACTTCAGGGTGTTCCCCACTTCAAATGTGGCTGATGAAAGATGGGTTAATTTGGGAGAAAGGCAGCGTGATGATAAGCGGTTGCCAACTCTCTCCCCATAAGGAATACAGTAATCGCGTGGCACTTTTGCATGATCACGAGCTAGCACGAGCGTAAATTGATTTGCAAGACGCACCCCAACCAACCCCCGCAGCAGTGATCTCGAACCTCATTCTGCCTACGTCTGTCACCCCCGCTGTGTCTCCTCATCTGTGACGTCACGGCTGTTTAGCATGCACAGACACCGTTAGCACAGATCAGGCCAAAGTGGGACGAGATGGAGGAGGGGGCGTTATTTGAGGAGGGCTGCGCTTCCTCGCTGGATTAAGGCTTGATCAAGGCGCCATCAACCCTCTCTCTCTCTCTCTCTCTCTCTCTTTCTCTCTCTCTTTCTCTCCCAACTTCCCCAAGAGAACGCCATTAAGGGGGGGGGGTTGTTTTTTTCGGGGTGGGGGGCGTCTCCTCACGATGGTGGACAACAAAGACAAGAGGAGATGTTTGCTTCTCGCTTACTGTCACTTCAGATGTCGCAACCGGGGAAAACCGTCAGACTCTGACGTGCCTCCTGACTGTTGCCGCATGTTTACTCGCCGGGTTTTATAACTCCATTTTTTTAAGCCTGTTTGCACCAGGGTGTGGGGTGGGGGGGCAGTTCATGTAAAGATCCTTCCAAATGGATCAAAGCCAAAACGGTCAATTTTCAGACGTTTTGGCATTTGCGGACAGAATCCCGTGAAAGTGGACTTTGCGGACCATTTCAGTACAGTTTCTGTTACGTGCCCGTCAGTTGGAGTCGGATCGCATGGCCCTTTTCCTCCGCGCTTGTGCCACTCGCGACAACTGTCAATCATTCTCCCGGAGTCCTCCTCGGAGCCTCCTTCCGACCGACTCCTTTCTCAGCCCCTCCGCTAGCCCGGCGCGATCGATAGCGGGGCTGAAGGTGGGAGGTTGGCTCACAATGATGGCGGAGGCCGATCAATAGATGCCTCCTTCAAAGCTTCTCTCTCTCTTCTCCCAGACAAGCTGGAAAAGCCAGAGGAGAACGTGAGCAGCAGGCGAAGATGAGATGGAGGTTTTTTTCTTTTCTCCACACCCCCCTTCCTCCCTCCGCCCCCCACGTCTCTTTCTCGGTCGGGGTCACGAAAGGGGGGACATGAGGGTTGAACGAGGGATGTGACGAGGGTGTAACAGTAGCAAGGAGGGAGTCACCGAGACTGGAAGGAAGGACACGGGGGACTCCAACTGTTGGTGAAACAGTGGAGACGCGTTTCACACGTCTGCCTCGCTGTCAGGGAGGGAGGTCCGGGTTTGAGTCTTGTCCCTCACCACCTGTCATCGTAATTTAGGATCAGCTCGATAGAAAATAGATGGCGGGATGATTGGTGCTCTTGTTAACACTGAAGAAGACAAAAGTTGAAAAGACGAACTGAAACGTCGCCGCGATTAACATTGAAATAGAATCTACAATTTATGAAAAAAAATGAGGACAACAAAAGAGTACTTCTAAATGATTTTAGGTTTTCCGCCTTGTACAGTCACTTATTAATTTAACAATTAATTTATTGTCATTTACATTTGCATCTTGGGTAGTTGTCCAGTTTTCTTCGGAGGGGTCTGACGAAGTACGGTCTGAGTATTTGCGAGGAAATGATGTCGGGAGGATGTGTAAGGCTAAACAATTTCCATGAACAAGTGTGAGCTCTCTCGCGGGATTTTCAAGCTTGGCATCAAACGCCACCGATGCCTCTTTTAATGAATCAAAGAAAAGACCTTATTATTGAATGTTACAGCTTTTCATTCGGCATTTGGAAGTGTGTGTGTGTGG
>NW_017804842.1:1392061-1404473 GCF_001891065.2 Hippocampus comes
GGGGGGTGGGGGGGGTGGGGCTCCTGCTTTCTTGCCGCTAATTTGAGGTGCAGGCTCGAGAATGCATGCCGGCCGGCTGGCTGGGCTGGCAGGGCCGGCTGGGCTTTAATACAAATCATGTTTCAATCGTTACTTGAAGACCTGAAAGCTCTCGGGAGGGTCTCGGCGTAATGAGGCCTGCTGGGATTTCAGTCACTTTTTTTTTTACATCTGCTGGAAAAATGCAGGAAAACAGAGAGAAAGGGAACGGCCGCGACAGACAAACAGCCCGCACCCCCCACCCCTATGATCTGTCTGGAGACAAATTTGACATTAAGAGCACTATTTTCTTACCAGAATTCATGTTGAAAAGAGTTATTTTTGAATGAATGAAAAACAAACTCAAAACAATGAGAACACAAATTATGTGCCAAAAATAAAAATACAAAAACGGTGTCCCGCAAGGATAGGTTCTTGACCCTTGTTACGGTCTTTTGATTATTTATCTTTAACTTAAGTTCTATTATCAAGTGTCGTCTTTGTCCTCCTCGCTCGCTAGCAAGCTAGCTCTTGGCCCAGATTAAAGATATTTCTGATTCAAGGTGTCGACCGTGTTTCAGCACAGTGTCAACATTTGATCTGTGGATGCTTTTATTTGGATGGGCAAGCAATACAAAAAAAGTCAAGCGCAAATCTGAATATCAAGCCGGCGCGTTTGCCCGGGCAGCCTTTGAAGGCTCCTGGCGGCATTGCGCGAGGGAGCCCGGGAATTCGACTGAGGAGGATTAAAGTTGAAATCTACCTCGGCGCGTCTCCCGCCGAGCCCAAACATCACAAGCGGCGTCGGGCTTCTCGCTTGGATGCTGTTTTGTTTGTTTGTCAACTACAGGACACCGTATCAATATACTCCACGCTCTCCACTTTCCTGCACTTTGCCCTCAGTGTCCTCTTGGATAATATTTATTTCTTTACCAGTAGTCAAATGCTAATGCTACCTTTAACTCGTATGAGTGATAGTTGTTGTAACGTTTGAGGCGTAAAAATAAAAAAAATACTGCTAATGAGCTAATTTATTAAAATATGATACCCCAGTCTCCACTTTGTTGCACTTAGCCCTCAGTCTCGACATGTACAAAATGTGTCTGACCGACAGCCAAAAAGTAGATTTGAAATAAAAACAAACACTCCACATTCCCCACTTAGCTGCTCTTTGCCCAGAGTATTTTACTCTACATTGTCACATTAGCTTATCCTCGTGCTGCCGGATGATGTGATGCTCCACAGTCTCCACTTTGCTACACTAACATGCAGCATAAAAATACAAAAGCCTTCAATCTGAAAGCTGCGGCATTTCACGTTACACTTTCCTGCTTCAAAAAAGGCCACCAGAGCTTCCTTGGCGGAGGTAACAGACGCCAAGTGAGCAAGTCAGCGAAGGGATCACAGGCTTTGGAGACTCTCCACTGACACCGATGAGTGACAGCTAACCTCCCTCAGAGCTCTTTATTGATCATGCCGGTGTGTGCGCGTGTCACAGGGGGGTTCAGAGGTTATTAAAACAATTTCCAGTGACCCTTGCGTGAACCCATCGGGTCTGAGTGCCGCCGTGTGAATTTTATATCAGTGCGCTTCCTCAAATAAGAGCCCTCCAACCCCTCCGCTCTAATCTCTGCCGCGTCCGCTTCACGCCTCCCTCAAATAGACGCCTCCCTTTTACCATCGGGAATTGTGAGTATTATCCAAAAATTGCTAATTGGGCCTAATTTGGATATTTTCACTTCGGGTGTAGTCACTTTTGTTGGCAGCCTTCTTTGGGACGATCCCATGATGAAATATTGACAAACATATGTGGGGTGTGTAAGGTACTGTGGACAGTGGTGGAAAAGTGGCATAGTACAAATCCTTTGTTACTTATCTGTACTTGAATATTTTGCTCGCGACTTTGTACTTTGACTTTGGCCACCTCTGAGTGTATTTGGTGAGCAAGTGCAGGTGTGTCGGCAGTCTGCCAGTCACAAACAGTGCGCAGATGCTGACACTGTTTGGCCAACTGAAGTACTGCATGCCAACTCCCGCTAGAATGATAAACACAATTAAAACGAGCAAAACATGTCCATACGGTACGCTTAATACCGTGATTCTTTTACTTCCTCTAATTATTATTAATAGAGGTAGAAGTGGTCGCAGTAGTAGTATTTTTACTGCTGTTTGGAAATACAATTTTAAATAAATATTCCAATGATTTCGAAAAAAAATGGAAATACATTAAGAATACAATTACAAATCAAAGTGTGGTTTAAAACGACAAGGATATTCTTGCACATCTAAATTAACTTCAATTCTTTTCTTTGCCTGCTGCCAGGGTGTGCGACCTGTATTTCTCCTTTGTACCAGCAGAGGGAACCATAACACAAACAGGAACTCTGGTAAGTGCCGAACAGTCGACCTCCAACCTTAAAAAAAAAAAAAAGACTGCCAATCTTTGTAACCAGCTCCGCATGACAGGCTCCCGCGACTAATGCGGTTGATGAAATATTGAGTTTTGGGCTCACATGTGCGCCGTGGCTCCTTGTCCCTTTGTATCCTCGGAGCCGTCATCCTGACCCCGATTTGTTGAGGGCCCCCATCCACCCGCTGGCTCATTTCCACTCTGGCCCAGTGCGGGATAAAAAAAAAAAAAATGGAATAAAAAAAGTTGGCGACATTTATTATTATTTTTATGCATTTTCAAAAAATACATCAAATCTTTTTTTTTGATGAACATAATCTTCCAAAAAGGGGAAAAAATGTGGATGTGAAATAAAAAAAATCCACAAAATCGAACAAATATTACCAATAATAATAATCACCTTTGTATAATATAAGCTATGAATAATATTCTTGCAGATCATTTTGATTGACACATTAGGAGAACATTTTTTTAATGTTGGAATGTTTATTGAAGAGACATTTTACTTTTAATAGTGCTCGCTATTATTTCCACATTTCCACTTTTGCAGAACTTTATTTTTATGTGGAGTTTTATTTCTAGCTGCAAAAATATGTAGAATAGTAATAATTCTGGTAAATCTTTTGAATTGTCTCTTTTTATCTTTCATACCCAAACGTGTTCAAAATAATAAAATACATTTGTAGCATTTATATATATTTTTGGGGGGAGGATGGATGAGGTATCACCCTGTTCTTCTGACTGACTAATAATAATAATAATAATGATAATAATCATAATAATGTGATTGGAATGAATTTTTGCGCAGTTGAGGTATGGCAAAAAAGGTTCCTCACAGCCTGAAAGGTGAATAGCTTGGGTATTTTCTCGTGCCCGGCCGGTAATGTAGGTCAAGCTTGTGAGTTGGGAAGCTGGCGAGAGAGCGACTCAGTGATTTCCATTGTGCATCCTGTGTGAGAGGATGCAGTGAGAGGAAGCGATTGAATAATTCAGCATATTTCCTGAGCCATAATGGCTCGCTGCCGCGAGGTTAAGTGCTGCGTCTTGGTGCATCCGTCCGTCCGGCCGGCCGGCTTTCGGGGTTTGGCTGCAAATGACGCGAGAGTGGCTCGCATTATCAATGTGATCTCATGCTTGGTCGCCAACGACGAAGTCCAACAAATGGCTCCAGCGAAGCCTTGTGATAAGTGACAATCACCCAAAAATTGAGATTGTTCTAACTCACGTGGCAAACCGATATTGTGTCAACTGTTGCCCACTCGGCAACCATTGCAGCCTGGTCATCCTGGAAGGGGGATTCTCCCATCTGCGGCCCCTTCTCAAGGTCTCTCATTTTTCCCCAGATGGGGTTTTGGGAGTTTTCGTGAATACTTGTCAACTGTGGGCATGTGAAGCCCTTTGAGACGGTTTGTGATGAACGGTTATAGAAATGAATGTGACCTTTTTTGGCGGTGGTGCAGGATGCAGGGATGTGCCACCACCCCCTACCAGGGATAGTGGGTGGCGCTATAGCCTTGTCAGAAATCTGTGTAGCCTCAGTTAAGCCCCTAAAGCATTTTATTTGATGCTGGAGCCTTCCCTGGCGGGGAGTGAAATGTTTATTATTGGTGGCATCCCCAGATTGGTTCCGATTGTTGTTTGATCCGATCGCCCACTGATTCATATTTGGTCCGAAATGAGCCCCAATGGGAAGCAGGTGGTGACATGAACTTGCCAAACTTTTCTGCCTTTGGCTTCTGTTGTGAGTGGAGCAATGGTCAAAGTTTGCCCAGAAAATGGTGTACAAATCGTCTTTTTTTTTCGACAAGTCTGTTGGTTTCCACACCATCTTCGCATCTGGTTCAAGAAACACAAAGCACAAGCGTCCCGACTGAGCTCTTAAAAGAGGGTGGGAACGTGCTGCGAGCAGATGCTTTATCGCTGTCCTTGAACGTAGCAGCTGCATGCTTGAACACAAGCCAGCAACTCTGACGGACATTCCGCGCTTGATTTTTTTGTTTCATTCCGAAAGGATCGTCTTCTGAAAGAAAAAAAAAAAAAAAGCAGTAATAGTCGGGAATTCCAGAGGGGAGTTGTTGTTGTTGTCATACCAGCAGCAGGAACAGGAAGCGAGTTGAAACTTCTCGCCTGACCGCGTGACCCCTGCAGATAACATTCCCATCCCACCCCCCAGGACCCTCCCCACCCACCCCAACCCCTCCCGTCACCCACCCTCCATCCCTGCATCCTCCTCCCCTGTGAAACTTCTTTCTGCTGCTGACTTGTACATTTTTGTGTGTTATGGCAATTCATCACAGTTCATTTTCTTGCTGTGGCCACAAGCAATGACCAAAAGTCGACATTTTCATCCATTAGCCACCAACCATATGTCTCGTTGTCAAGGTTCTAATTTGGTAGCTTTCAGATCAAATCTGTTGGGTGAATTCGTCTTTGTCCAAAATGGCCCTGAAATTGCCACTTGCAAACAAAAGTCTTCCTGTGTCTGTTTTGGCGCGGCTTCTTCAGAATTTTTTTGCGAGGCTACTCATGATAGACATGGCTCCCAAATTTCACATTTGCTAAGTGAAACTGAATTTTCCAAAAGTCCACCAGTATGCGACTGACCTGGAAATGGCCACTTCCAACCGAAATAGCTGACTTCCTGTGTCTGTTTTGGCGTGGCTTCTTCATCTTTTTTTTGGAGGGGGGAGGGCTACCCGTCCGTGGTAGACATGCCTACTAAATGTCAAAACGCTAAATGAAACGGGCTTCAGGGGCTGAATGCTCTCGAAATTGCATGAGTTGGCGACTGACCTGAACATGCCCAAAAACTCAGCTTCAAACTCGGCCCCGCCACCCTTCACCCCTGTGAGCCTGTACAGGATAACTTCATCTTGTTCAGTGGGGAAAAAAAAAATGTCCCATTTTCCCGCCTCCCGGGATGCTGATGTGTCGCCCAGCCTGAACTTTGACCCCTGGTTCATTTGGACTACTCTGTGGTGACAGGTCTAAACAACAAAAAAATCGGAGTAAACATTCCGGGGTGGCTGCATGATTGATTGACAGTTGTATGGGCGTTTGACGGACAGACGGTTTTGCCTCGGGGAGGGCGACTCCCAAGGGGGACAAGAGGATGGGTGAGGTGGGGGGGGGTTCAGCCCTTGCTTTGACAGAGGGGTCAAAGGCTGGTTGTCTGTTCACTTTGGAGAGCAGCAGGAGTCCTTTTTATTGTGGGAGGTGGGGGGGGCTCCGCACACATTCTTCATTGATCACTCCGTAAACGAGACAAACGCTCACAACTTCAAGCGTTGACTCGCCGGAACGCTGTTGCTAACTAAAACAGCGGCGACTGCCCAGCCCTGCAGTTGGACTGAAGTGTGGAGTCTCACCGCGTGGCCTAAATGAGCTCCCTGATTGGACGTTCAAGTTAGCGATGATTGGCATTGGGAAAATGTAAAAGTAGGACTTTGTTCCTATTTATTTTGACGTTCATTACTTTGGCTCGTTGCAGTTTTGGCTTTTTCACAGATCATTGCAACTTTTTTAATGACTCCATCCTTGTGACTTCACTTTTTTTTTTTTAAACCCCTGCCCCCCCCCCCGAAAAAAAAAAAAAAAAAAACAATAACACACAGATGCCCGTTGATGTTCGGAAAGCTCCTTTTTATTGGGTCGTCGTCAGCAGCCACACCAAATAGCCAGAAAAAAACAACAAACGACAAGCACACACGTAATCTCGCACTGTACTCCATGGCGGCGAGTAACCTGTAAATAAATAACCAAATACACCACGTCGGCAAAGAAACACGTGCTCTTCATATATCATTATAATAAACCGAATAATAATATCTCACTTTTTGATAGACTTCTCGATATATTGTTCCGTATACTCTCCTTAAATTTCTTTACAACAAACAAACAAGATGCCAATTGTGTACCGAAAGCACGAGTAGTGGTTATACTGTGTGGAGTGTCGGAGGGGCGCGGGGCAACCTAAGGTGAATGGGCAATATGCAGCCCGAAAGCATTCGATCAGCTCACCATACAAAAAATAACACAACACAAACGGTTAATTCCACAACACAAAATTTCATAGCTCATAATAAGAAGACTATTTCATTAATTTTTTTGTTCCTAAATGTAGCCCTTAGAGGACTGAAATGGCCCCTGATTGGAAGAAGGTTGCATCCCGCCCTCCCTCCATCTGTAGCTAATGAACTAACATTAGCCTCAAACCAGAAATAAAAAAAGAAAGGTACCTTTACGCGCGCATCCAAGAATAAATTCAAGTGTCGTTTTTGTTGAAATAAAAGAATCTTGACCATGAGCAGCCACATGACAGTTTAAAATGCTCTCTGTGGCGACTTTGCATATTTTTTTCCCCCCCAGATTGTCTATTCTCGCAAGAATTTAGTAGGATTTGTTGGAAAAAAGCAAAGTGAGTAGTTAAAAAAACAAACAAAAAAAATTCATGGGGTTCATTGAAAAAGTGTGTAAAATTGTGTATTAGGGCCACATTCTTTTACGCGAATGAAGTGAAAATATCACGAAAAAAATGCGAAGTTTACGATGCATTTGGACTATTACAAGGACGAACGTAAACAATATTTATTGTCAGAAAATGACAGTTGCCAAGTCAATTTAGGACATCAGTCACGGAATTTTCTGAAATTTTTTTTGTAGTTTTTAACTCTTTCTTTTAACTTTTTAATCGCAATTATACACCTTTTATTCTTTACGACGTTTGTAATATTATGACTGAATCATGCAAACATTTTAATTTTTAATGTAAATATTACAACCTTTTTTCTTTTTTCCCCATATTACATTTTAAAATGATTTCCCAACTGTAGTGATATATTTTTAGGGATGTGGGACGCCAAATGTGACATTTTCAACCATCTATACGAAAGACATTTTCTCCACTATCCTACTAAATCCTTGTCCATCCTTTTTTGGATCGTTTTGGCGCTGTTCCCGGCCCCAAAAGTTCCTGAATTGACAACCGTTGTCATGGTAACACAATCCCCCCCAAAAAATCAATTCCGACGTCACTTGCTCATATCTGCATATAAAAATAAAGGAAGATTTTAACGCGTCGGGTGGTAGTGTTCATGCATCCCGCAAACACACACGCACGTTCACTTGAAAACATGCACACACACATGCACACACACGTCAGGAGACCCGAGCCTCACCCCAGCACCCCCCCCCCCACCCCGCCTTCTTCTCCGTGCGCCAAAACACCGCAACTCCTTCCTGCGTTCTCGTCTGGCCCATTAAGAGCAATCATGGAGATAATTGCCCGTCTGATCAACTCTCGACGGGAGGCTTTTAGTCGTCCGGCCGGTGAGTGAGGAGAGGCAAGCGCGGCCGGGCCGGAGGGATGGGAGGATCAAGTGTGGGGGGAGTCAGGCGATGCAAGGGAGTCCGGCGTTAGGGCGGAGGCCTGATCAGGGAGCTTGGCGACAGACTGAGAAACCCGACCGGACCGGCGCAAAGATGTAGCAGCAAGGCTAAAAATAAGACGACAACAAAGACAAGTCCTTCTTCGTCTTCACGCAGACACAGAGAGACACGCACGCACACCCTCGGCCCACCCTGTTGTTGGTTAACACGGCTGTTGAGAGAAAAAAAAAAAAACGTACGATACTGCGCAAAAGTCTCAAGCCGCCGGCAATGATTGTGGTTTTGTGAAAGAACAACTTCCGAGCATTTCTATGACATTTTGGAGTGTGACGGCGCCATCGGTTTTGGGTTGGAGGATCTTATTAAAAGTGTGTACAATCCCAGGCTCCACCGTATGGTCCTCCAGGAACCAGCAACTTAACGGCGACTTTTGCGCAGGATCGTGCGTCCACCTCATACAAATGAAACGATGAACTTAGATTTCATTCAGAATTTCAAGTGAGGCCACATTTCCAAAATTCAATGTCGTTGAGAGTTTCCTGCGAGCCAACCCAAATACAATTGACCTCAGTGGCCCACAACATTTGCGTAGTACCGTCCTTTTTTCAATCAAAGTGTTCCAGAGGTGCTGCAAATGTACTGTGCAAAAGTCAAAGGCTACCACCAGTGATCAGGGATCAGGACAGATTCGGTTTGAAGGCATTCTATGAGATCTTCTCATCAGGTGCCACGTGGAAACCATTGGAAACTGGTGAAGGACCTCATTAAAAATGCAAGTCTCATGCCAGCATCCGGCGTCCAGCTCTGCGATTTACCTTGGGGATGCGTCAGTGTCATAGAAACGAGCTTAATAGCATTGAGATTCCAATTAGGCAGGTCGTGGTCCCTTTTTTCAGGTGAGGTACTACGCAAAAGTCACCGCCGGTGATTTCTCGGGTTTGGTTAAAAGCCATTTCTGATGATGTTTTCTCAAGGTGTGGCACGTAGAACCCATTGATTTTGGCGGTGGATCGAGTTTAAAGTCCCAGAATCCATCGTCTGATTTTCCAGGAACCAGAAAGGTGCCTCTGATCTTACATACTATTTTCCTCGGTGGCCTGCCACTTTTGCGCAGTACCGTGTGTCCACCTAATACAACTGAGCTTAAGAATGGCATTGAGATTCTGCTCAAACCGGGTGCGGTTCCGTTTTTCCGTTGTGCCAAAGCATTCCGGATGTGCTGCGATTGTCCGCACGTTTAAATCGTTGGTTCCTTGGCCCTTACGGTTATTCACTCTTTAAGTACTTACCGATGACCACATTCACTTTTCATGTAGAAAATTTCATTGAACACGATGACGAAAAATTGTGAACAAAGACTTTTCTTGCTGATGGAGAGGATAGTTTGCCAATGTGTCAAACTGCTGCAGTATAGCGCCAGTTACTGCCAATGAACACTTACTTGATTTTCAGCAGCCTCCGCAAACAACATTCTACTTCAAATAAGCCCAGTATCGGACCGATACCGATACCTGATCTTAGATCCCTTAAGTTGGAAATGCTACATGAGCGCGTATGTTGTCACAGACCTCCTCCTGTCTGGTGATGGTGGTCTGCCGCTGCTCCAGCATGGCGAGGAGCTCCGAGATTCAGGGTAATCCGTCGTGGTCGAGCCGTGAGTTGCCGATCCGGTCCGTGGTCCAGGCGTCGATCGTAAAGCGTCAGGAGGTGGTCCGTTAATAAATAAATGCATGTCAGACATCTCCATTAGGTAGAAGAAGGACGGCAAATTCAGTTCTTCTTCAGGTTGGGCTTTTAGTTTCCAAGGCAAACAGGCACAGTAAAGCTTTTGTCCCCCTCGAGCTGGAGAACAGATGGCCGCCTACAAGGCAGGTGAGCACAAGTAATGGTTGGCGCCTTGTTGCCACCAATCCAGGCCTGTCATAGTGACTTCTCCACAGCCTTGCTCACGGAGGGATGACCCGGGTTGGGGTTTGAAGCGGAGATCTTGCGGCACACAGTGTTGGTGTTGCTGCACCGGCAGCCAGGTCGCGTGGCCCGGTCGTGGGCACAGTGGCACAAGGCGAGGCACAGCCGGGCAGGGGGGTAGCAGCAGAGGCAGGGCAGGCAGAGAGCCAGGAGGCCCATGGTGCCCCAGCGGGCCAGGGCGTGGGCTGGGGCGCAGGAGCACGGCCGGTCGGCGCAGTTGTCCTCGTCGTCCTGCGCCGAACAGTGGTAGAAGAGGCCCTTGACACAGCACAGGCAGGTGCCGTACTCCACCGCGTTCTCGGCGGAACACAGGCAGCGCTGCCCGCAGGCCCAGCAGGAGGGAAGCCGGCGTGGGGCACAGCACTCGTGGCACTTGCAGCGGGCGCAGCGCTCGCAGATGAACTGGTGCCGGCCCGGCTCGTCCTCGGCCAGGATTTTGCTCAACGAGTAGTCGGACTTGAGCAGCTCCCCTTTCGGTTGAGTACGCACCACCGAGGTTGAGCCGGAGTGCGAGGGCGTCAAGCCCGCCAGCAGCCTCTGGTCCGAGCTGGCGCTGGTCCGGGACATGGAGGAGCTCACGGTGCTGGAGCGGCTGATGCGGGACATGCGGGCTTGCTGCTGACTTTGACTGCGGGGCAGGGCGGTGTGGCCCGGCAGATGAGGGTGCTGCGAGTATATTCCGTGCGGGTGTCTCTCGTCGTGGGCATAGAAAAATCCAGACTGGGATGCCAGTTCCAGCGCCACTGGTCGGTCCACGTAGTCATTGTAGGCCCGGATGGCACGGATCTGGTCGAGTGACAGCACCGGGACCTGCTGGAGGTCCAGCCCGTCCAACTCCATCCTAAAAGAGTGAGCGGGGTCCATATCGGAGACCCACAGAAGGCGGTACCAAGGTGGGCGGCACCGGGGTGGGCGGCTCCAGGCCGACGCTCACGGGACATCAGATAAACCTGCGAAGGTGGGAGTCAGTCACACAACAAGAGTGTTAGTTGATTACCTGGTGCTAATGCTACATAGCCGTAGTCAAAAATGCAGTCAGAGTTATTTTGCATGATCTGGCTAACTCACGCGCACAAGCTAACTAACGAATATGTGAGGAACCCCAACAACGCTGCAGTCAGATGTCTTTTGAGATTCTGCCACCTATCGAGCAAACAAAATAACGAACCAGCAAACAAGCTAAAAAAAAACAAAACGATATAGTCAGAAGTTTTTACATTGTTCTGCTAACTAAGCAACCAACTAACTATTTATGGAGTCAAATATCTTAGCTTCAGATGCTTCTACTAACTACTGTATCTAGTTAACAAGCTTACAAAACTAACTAGCAGCCAGGCTAAATGATCGTGCAGCTGCATGTTATTACATCCTGCTATGCAAATGCCGAGCCAGCCAACAAATTTTCTAACGAGCCAGCAAGCTCAGAGTTTTTAACATATTTCTGCTAATTGTATCGCTAAAAATTCAACCAACTAACAAAGTAATGCTACAAAATGAGGAAGATAGACTGCTGTGAATAAATGAATGCAATTTCATTGGACAAATATTAGAATATGAGTTGTACAAGAAATTTAGGTCAGTCCTTCTGATAATCCTCAGGCCAGCATAAAGGGCCTTGTGTCCCCGTATAAATTAGCTGTAAAGATGTCAGATAGATGCTCGGGAAAGGAAAATAAAGACGAGAAGTGCAGGAAATGCACAGGCAGCAAAGTAGAGTCAATTGAATAAAAGCTGCAGATGAATGGATAAGCACATAAGGGAAAAGGCAGAAGTCTCGGATTAAAGACCTTTTGAGGGCATGCCAAAAAATACATCGAACATCTCTAAAAACATGGCCGGAGATTTGTCGTGGCTCTTTGTAGACTTTCGGCTCAGTGCGGGGAAAGGAGAACCTGACAAAAATGGAGAACTTGAGCCCTTCTTAAAGCCGAGCGCCATTAAAATCTCGTAGGGTTGGGGTAGGGTAAAATTCAGGGGTAGGGTTTCAAATGCTTAGGGTTTCAGTTTGCAGTTACTGTTTCACGTTTGGACTCCAACTTCATGTAGGGGGTTCATGTCAAGTCTAGGGCTTTAGGTGATGTTGTGTTGTGTTCCAGTTTAGGCTTCAATAGCCTACCGGGAGGGCAACTGCGTATTACTAATTGGGCCAAAGTTGACACTTGCATGTTACTCGCACGACGAGCAATATTGTAAAATCCTACTTGTTAACATCTACTACCTAGTACGGTACTTCACTAGTAGTTCTGACAACAACCGAACTCATGAACAAACAAACTTACTAGTGAGCAAGCTAAATAAGTGTACAGCCGGATGTCTTTCCATAACAATGCCAACGAGCCAACAAATTAGCTCAATAGCGAGCGAGCTAAATAACTGTACGGTCAGACAGTCTAATTATACTGTTTAGCCAACAAACCAATTAGTGAGCAAGCTAAATAACTAACTAGATTGATGTGAAAAATCTTGCTCTCTGCTTCCGTGACAAAAAAAAAAAAAAAACACGCACGCTCAAGGTCGAAATGTGCTTCTTCCTGTGGCACTTGCAGCGGGCGCAGCGCTCGCAGATGAACTGGTGCCGGCCCGGCTCGTCCTCGGCCAGGATTTTTCTCAACGAGAAGTAGGACCAGA
>NW_017804842.1:1404590-1408180 GCF_001891065.2 Hippocampus comes
GGCTGAGGCGGGACATGCGGGCTTGCTGCTGACTTTGACTGCGGGGCAGGGCGGTGTGGCCCGGCAGCTGAGGGTGCTGCGAGTATATTCCGTGCGGGTGTCTCTCGTCGTGGGCATAGAAAAATCCAGACTGGGATGCCAGTTCCAGCGCCACTGGTCGGTCCACGTAGTCATTGTAGGCCCGGATGGCACGGATCTGGTCGAGCGACAGCACCGGGACCTGCTGGAGGTCCAGCCCGTCCAACTCCATCCTAAAAGAGTGAGCGGGGTCCATATCGGAGACCCACAGAAGGCGGTACCAGGGTGGGCGGCACCGGGGTGGGCGGCTCCAGGCCGACGCTCACGGGACATCAGATAAACCTGCGAAGGTGGGAGTCAGTCACACAACAAGAGTGTTAGTTGATTACCTGGTGCTAATGCTACATAGCCGTAGTCAAAAATGCAGTCAGAGTTATTTTGCATGATCTGGCTAACTCACGCGCACAAGCTAACTAACGAATATGTGAGGAACCCCAACAACGCTGCAGTCAGATGTCTTTTGAGATTCTGCCACCTATCGAGCAAACAAAATAACGAACCAGCAAACAAGCTAAAAAAAAACAAAACGATATAGTCAGAAGTTTTTACATTGTTCTGCTAACTAAGCAACCAACTAACTATTTATGGAGTCAAATATCTTAGCTTCAGATGCTTCTACTAACTACTGTATCTAGTTAACAAGCTTACAAAACTAACTAGCAGCCAGGCTAAATGATCGTGCAGCTGCATGTTATTACATCCTGCTATGCAAATGCCGAGCCAGCCAACAAATTTTCTAACGAGCCAGCAAGCTCAGAGTTTTTAACATATTTCTGCTAATTGTATCGCTAAAAATTCAACCAACTAACAAAGTAATGCTACAAAATGAGGAAGATAGACTGCTGTGAATAAATGAATGCAATTTCATTGGACAAATATTAGAATATGAGTTGTACAAGAAATTTAGGTCAGTCCTTCTGATAATCCTCAGGCCAGCATAAAGGGCCTTGTGTCCCCGTATAAATTAGCTGTAAAGATGTCAGATAGATGCTCGGGAAAGGAAAATAAAGACGAGAAGTGCAGGAAATGCACAGGCAGCAAAGTAGAGTCAATTGAATAAAAGCTGCAGATGAATGGATAAGCACATAAGGGAAAAGGCAGAAGTCTCGGATTAAAGACCTTTTGAGGGCATGCCAAAAAATACATCGAACATCTCTAAAAACATGGCCGGAGATTTGTCGTGGCTCTTTGTAGACTTTCGGCTCAGTGCGGGGAAAGGAGAACCTGACAAAAATGGAGAACTTGAGCCCTTCTTAAAGCCGAGCGCCATTAAAATCTCGTAGGGTTGGGGTAGGGTAAAATTCAGGGGTAGGGTTTCAAATGCTTAGGGTTTCAGTTTGCAGTTACTGTTTCACGTTTGGACTCCAACTTCATGTAGGGGGTTCATGTCAAGTCTAGGGCTTTAGGTGATGTTGTGTTGTGTTCCAGTTTAGGCTTCAATAGCCTACCGGGAGGGCAACTGCGTATTACTAATTGGGCCAAAGTTGACACTTGCATGTTACTCGCACGACGAGCAATATTGTAAAATCCTACTTGTTAACATCTACTACCTAGTACGGTACTTCACTAGTAGTTCTGACAACAACCGAACTCATGAACAAACAAACTTACTAGTGAGCAAGCTAAATAAGTGTACAGCCGGATGTCTTTCCATAACAATGCCAACGAGCCAACAAATTAGCTCAATAGCGAGCGAGCTAAATAACTGTACGGTCAGACAGTCTAATTATACTGTTTAGCCAACAAACCAATTAGTGAGCAAGCTAAATAACTAACTAGATTGATGTGAAAAATCTTGCTCTCTGCTTCCGTGACAAAAAAAAAAAAAAAAAAAAAAAAAAAAAAAAACACGCACGCTCAAGGTCGAAATGTGCTTCTTCCTTTGACTTCCGCTGAGTGTGGACGGTCGATGGGGCTTTTTAATGGACCAAGCTAGCTCTCTCAGCGATGACCTCATGCAAGCAACCAAGCTATTTTAAAAAGCCACCGCAAGGGAGGGGAGGCGGGAGGCGCACTTCCTCGCAGATACCGTATGATCTCCAAGAAGAAAATATGACTTGAATTGTGATCCATCCGTCAGACGAGACACTTTCGCATCTTTAAAAGTGAATGTTCTTATGACGCAATCAACCACCAAATATCGAAGATACTGAATGTCTCCACTTAAAATCTGTTCAAATTCGGTTCGGGTTTCGAGCTGAAGTGAGGCTGATTCAATTGAAGTTGAATGATTCAAATCAGAGTTAGACTGTTATGTTTGAGTTACAATTCGGGGCTGGGGTTCCAAATCAGGGTTAGGGTTGACGTTTTCATGCAACGGTAAACTTAGAGTTTGACGTTCGGATTGGGGTTGAGGCACTAAGACCTGGAGGCTTTCCTTCCTCGATGCCCTGCCAAGAGCAGCAGCAGCAGGATTAGATGACAATAAACTTGATGAGATACCGGATGTGCTGAATCTGACCGTGACGGAAAGACTGAAATAGACACTGAAGACCAGGAAGGGGGAGGAGGGGGGTGGGGATGGTCACAGGAAGGGAAGGGTCAGCCAATGACCGAGGGATCACGACACTGTTAAAGATTTTTTTAAATAAATATGATGAAAGGCCATCTGAGGGAAAGTTGGGGAGGAAGTTCCCATAGCACAGGGGCGGGGAACCTTGTTCATCATGGTCCTCTGAGGGCCATGATGAACTGGTAAAAAGTATGAAGTAACAACAATTTTCATGATACGTTATGAGTGGACCCTCAAGTGGAGTCTCAAGAATCCATATACTGAAAGACACAGGAGGGCAGCCATTTTCCTTCGGAGCCCCCAGTTTATGGCTTATTGGGGCTATTTCCAGTCCCGGTGGTCCAGTGGTTAGCACGTCAACCTCACAGTACAGAGGTCGTGGGTTCGTTCCCGGCTGCGGCCTTCCTGTGTGGAGTTTGCATGTTCTCCCTGTGCCTGCGTGGGTTTTCTCCGGGTACTCCGGTTTCCTCCCACATTCCATAAACATGCGTGGCAGGCTAATTGAACACTCGAAATTGTCCCTGGGTGTGAGTGTGAGCGCGGATGGTTGTTCGTCTCTGTTTGCCCAATGGCTGGCAACCGGTTCAGGGTGTCCCCCGCCTACTGTGTGATTGATTAAGTCGTTGATTCAGAGGTGCTTCTCAATACTTTTGTTTGGCAATGTGAGGCAAATCTAACTCAGTCAAGTTACCTTTTAGTGCAAATCGTACATTTCCGCAACGCTGTGGTTGTACAGTGCATTAGTTGGAGCATTAGTGCTTCTACAGTGGCATTTAAAAACAAAAACAAAAAAAAAAACTTCCCATTCATCCCCTCCCTCCCTTTCTCCGTGATCCATTCATCCTTTTCATCATCCGGCCCCCCCCCCCCCTCCCTCCCTTATCCACTCTTCCGCCCCGTGGCTGGTTATTCCTCCTAACACGCATCTCCGCTCCATCATCCGCCCTCGACGCAGGACCCCCCCCCCCCCACCCCCCCACCAAAACGACACCCACACCAA
>NW_017804842.1:1417780-1421358 GCF_001891065.2 Hippocampus comes
AAACGTCACTCCATCCCATCATCTATCGGCCCACCCCCGGCGGAGATGGCTATCGACATTCTACATCCGACCTTGAGGACAATCAATGGCAACCCCTGCAAGCGTGTCCCAGTCACGTTTACGCAAACAGCCATTATGGGAAGGGCAGGATTTTTGGTCCCCATGACGAGACAAAAACAGAATACATACGCAAAGTTCCGTTATCGGGATTGTGATTTTTAGTCTCCACGCTACAAACCGACACTTCCTTTCTTTCCTTATCGGGCCGTGTTTTTGGTCCTTTTGCTTCAACAGGTTGTCTTGAGATGACTGAAATATGCCCAGGTTTTTGCACTCCACCCGGCAAGCCAACACTATGACGTGATTGTCTTGCCAAACATTTTTCCCTATGAAAGAGTTTCTGTATCCAGACTTTTGTCCCCATTAAATGACAAATACCAGAACTTACACACACATAACCTTCCATTACAGTATAAGGGAGCTGATTTTTTTGGTCCCCATGATGGGACTGTGCAGATTTTCTGTTCTCGTATTCATCACCTCATGGAGACTAAAGTGTGTACAACTGACTACAAGACATCCATACACACAACCTTCAATTATGGAGTTGGGAGTTTTGGCCCCCAGGACACAAGAGGCAATCACCATGATTTTCGACATCCAAAGCACACTTCAACAAGTTATGAATTCCAGAACGCACAGAGACAAAAATGACACTTATGGGGCACCAGATTTCTGGTTAATATTGTCATGGGACAACTTAATATTTACGATGTTTATAAATATAATGATGAAAATATTTTGGGGGGTTTATTTGACGTGCTAGAAAGTGTTTTCGAAACTTTGTGAACAGCACAAAATGTGCAACGTACCTTAATATATATATTTTTTTAGCCGATACAAACTCAAAAATGCGACTGTATCTCCAGGTTGAAAACACGAATCTGTCTCGGTGTCCTTGCACCATATAAAACCTGCACACACACACACTTCCATGATGTGATTTGGAGTCCTCGACGCCTCCATGGATCTCCACAATGTGACTGTAAACGTCTGTCGCTTCAAAGTAATGGCCACCTGATTTTTTAAATAATTTTTTTGGGGCCCCACTACATACACATGAACTTCTGTAGTTTTCGAAGCGATGCACTTACCTCTGATTCGATTGAGATCCATGTTGCACGTGTGCGGCTTGTCCTTATTGTCCTTTTTATATGCAAATGATCCCTCACATCAACTAATGTAGGTTTACAAAATGCATCTGTGATAACTCGAGTAACTCACTTCACAGGGCGCCGTGCACTGACTTAAGTTTTTGTCATTAGTGGATGTGAAAATAATTCCTAAATGTCCATGCATGCGTGTATGGAAGGAAAGAAGGGCTTCATGGATGCTCTCGATCAGCAGGATGTGCCCTCTTCTTCCTCCTCCTCCTCTTCCTCCTCCTCTTCCCGGAGCTGGGATCCCTGCGCGTCCTCCTGAGGTCACCTCCTCCCCCACCACCACCGCCGCCGCCTTCCTCTTCTTCTTGTTGTTGTTCTTCTTCTTCTTCTGAAAATCAGCCGGCGCGCAAGCCGTCCGAGGATGCTGGCCAGTCAGCAAGTCGCAAATGTGCAAGAGGCGCAGGTTTCACGCTTGGCAGAGGGTTCCAAAAGTAACAACGTGCATCCAAGTCAACAGGATGGGAGGCACAAATTGTTTCCCGCCCCGTTGTAGTGCCCGTGTCTCTTCTCCAGAGATGAATGGCTGTGTGCGCTGTATTCTCTCTCGCACTCTCTTGATCTCTCTCTCTCTCTCTCTCTCTCTCTCTCTCTCTCTCTCTCTCTCTCTCTCTCTCTCTCTCTCTCTCGTGCAAACACACTCACACTCCTCCCTCTCGACCCCCACCCTCTCCCATCACTGAATTCAAGCCACTTCATGCACGTGCACTCAAGTGGTCATCACGCACATCAAACTACTTTGCCACAATGACTAGTCGGGTCCAAATCAGAATGTACAGTGTGTACCGAGCCTTTGTATTGCCGCGTGCTCTGTATGTGTTGCTGCTCGGTGTATGAAGCAGGGGTGCTTGTTTGAAGGTTTATTATGATGTTCATTTCCTTCCGTTAGCCCGTCTATTGGGTTTGACGCGACATGTTAGCACAACGCTAACTCGCATTAGGAGTGCCCAAAGATTTGCAAATAATTGTTTGTTTTTATATCTTTTGTACAATGTCCCAACTTCATTGGTGTTTGTCTATTTCCCAGCTAAATTCTCAACATATGGCAAAATTGTAATCAAAATGTCGTTTTGTCCAGTTCTGAAGTGAATTCCATCACGTGTGAGCATCACTTCCACTGCGTTGTTCCCCCCCCCCCCCCCCCCGATACCACTACGGTTATTCACTCTTTAAGTACTTACCGATGACCACATTCACTTTTCATGTAGAAAATTTCATTGAACACGATGACGAAAAATTGTGAACAAAGACTTTTCTTGCTGATGGAGAGGATAGTTTGCCAATGTGTCAAACTGCTGCAGTATAGCGCCAGTTACTGCCAATGAACACTTACTTGATTTTCAGCAGCCTCCGCAAACAACATTCTACTTCAAATAAGCCCAGTATCGGACCGATACCGATACCTGATCTTAGATCCCTTAAGTTGGAAATGCTACATGAGCGCGTATGTTGTCACAGACCTCCTCCTGTCTGGTGATGGTGGTCTGCCGCTGCTCCAGCATGGCGAGGAGCTCCGAGATCTTCAGCTGGAGGGTCTTCTCCGATGCGGATGACGTCCTCTCGGTGGTGATCTCCGTCTGGAGCCTCGTAATCTGAGTCTGGAACGAGGGAGAAGCACAAAAACGGGTGAGCTTTCCCTTTCCCAGTATCGCAAAACCGGTATCGATCCTGTGTCGGGTGAACCGTTCACGCACTTGGAATAGCCTGCCTAAGGCATTTTGTTGAATGAGTTAGCATTCAGACATTAGTCCGATTAAATGCTGTGGTTCTGTTGAATATTTTGGTTCTGAAATATACAACATATTCACCCGCAGCCGCTGGATCTCTTGCTCCTTCTCCTGTTTCATGATGCTGAGCTGCTCGTTGAATTGCCGCGACAGCTCCTCGGTCTTGATGTGCAGCGTGCTGCTGTTAGATTGGCCTAATTGCTGCGAGGTGGAGGCGGAAAGATGGAAACAACTTCAGAGACTTTCAGGCTAAAGTGAGAAGGCCTGACCGAAGGCCGGAGCGAAGGTGGCCGGCTACCTTCTGTCGGAGAATTTCGTTCTCCTTCTCCAGAGCCCTGATGCGTCCTTCCAACTCCCGCATCCGGAAGTCGCGGCTCGAGTCGACGTTGCGGGCGCTCATCAGCTGGCTCTCCAAGGCACGCTGGGAGGAGGTGGTCTCCTTCAGAGACACCTGGGCGCACAAGATGGGTAGTCGGCCAGTGAGACCTTTGCGTAACGGCTTGCTAAAGTTCATACGGTCGAGCCTCGCGCCGTTTGAGCCGTCAGAATAGAGAGAATAGATGCCCGTTTTAAGGTTTACATACTCTTCGATTTCACCTCCTTTCATCGAGTAATCAATACAAAAAAAAAA
>NW_017804842.1:1421399-1427859 GCF_001891065.2 Hippocampus comes
CACTCTCCCACCTGCTTTCTCCCCCCCCCCCCCTCGCTTTGCCAGCTGCTTCTCCGGTCACACCCACACGCCCTCTAATTGCCGCTGATATGTGGGTGCGCAGATGCGTCGAGACACTGATCCATTAAGTGGCCAGGCCCGGCTTGATTGGCTCCGGATGAGGCACACCCTCCCTCCCCCTTGAAATAGCCCGCTTGGCTGTTAGCCAAGCGGCCATTTCCTGTGTCTGAGAGGAGCTCCAGCCACCGGGGCTCGAATGCATTTCCTGACGAAGAATAAAAGTTTTATTAATGAGCGCCAGTGCATCAGTGGCCCGGGCCTCACTCTTGCCTGCTCATCAGGAGAGATGACGACTGTGAAAATACAAACACGGTCACAGTAGGAGGAAAATTGGCCATTTGTTAGCCTTTATTTTGAAATCCTTTTACTGTTATCAGACTTTACGCAAAGGGAAGTGCAAAACAAAGCACAGACTCCATCACAATCACCTGCAATCCATGATAGGGGTTTATTTTTGGGGAAAAAGAGGGCGACTTGGTTGGGGGTTAGGGTTAGTGAATTCAAGGGTTAGCTAGGTAAGGGTAAAGGATGGTTGGAATGTTCTTGATCCTGTGCCTGAATCCTCCAGGTGTCCTTCCTGAGCCACACTCTGGATTTCATCTCGGATTAGCTTTCAGGGAGGTCAGGGTCAGAGTTAGGGAAAGGCGTGGTTGAGATGCTGTTCCCTTCCAGTTGCCGAACCATCCTCACGTCCATCGGACCATACATTTGATTCCATTTCAGAGGCGAAGGGGTCAGGGCTCGATATTGGGGTATGCTAGCGAGGAGGTTGGAGTTGAGGGCTGGGGAAGTCGGACGTGGTTGCAATAGCCTTCCGTTCCTTTTCCAGGGCTTGAACCCTCCTGGCGTCCTTTCTCAGCCACACCCTTGATTTTGTTTCAGATGCCGCTGTGAATGTCAAGATGCTGCCTTGCATTCTTGGAGACCTTGGACCGAGTTTGGATTGGTTGCACCGAGTCCGCCAGACGTCTCACGTAGAGGTGGTCAGCCATGCAACTGTTTTTTCTGGAAAACGATTATTCTAAAAGTAAGGGCCAAGGGTTCCATGTTGATAATGATGATGACCTTTGCCGTTGAGCCTACCTGGGCTGACAGCCGGCGTCATTCTTTCGCTTTTTGGGATGGGTAATTTCTTGTCCCGCCTCACCACCATCCTTGGTTTTCTCCTTCTGTCCCGACTGCTTCTTGTTGCAGACACGGTTGCCCAGATTCTGCGGAAACACTTCCTTCTTTTTACCATGAGGCTCCTTAGAGTCACAGGCAGCCATTATTCCGCAGCAAAACCGAACACTGTGCGACAAAGAAACCTGCAATTAGCCAGGAATCCAATAAGGTGATTTTTTTTTTTTCGGGGAGTGGCTGGGGGGACTTACTGGGGGCTGATGGCAAAGTGAGGCCACAGGTGGCTCATGCTGATAAACTGCTTATCTGAAACCTGGCGGGGCATCATCCGAAGAGACGCGTCCAGACAGAACATCCCCTTCAACATGTCCACAAACATCAGCTTATCGGCCGAGTACACAACCTGGTCCGAGGGGTGTCTGGTGTAACACCACTGGAACTGCTGGAGCTGGAGAACAGAACTCATGAGAACCTCGTGAAGATTCTCTCGAGACATCTTTCGATCCTACTTGGAGGAGGTGGTCAAGAGAGCTCAACTGGAGCTTCATGGCCATCCTGACTGCTATTCCGGTCTCTTGCTGGTACGTTTCCGACGTCTGACGAGAGGCGACATCGAGGTTAGACCTTTGAGGTTAGACCTGACTTTGACTTGGTATTCATGAGACTCGGCTGGTCTTCGACCTGAAATACATGACTTCACGGTTTACATTTGTTTACATTGGAAAATCTGCACGTTGGCAAGTCAAACAGGAGAGATACTCGACTTGACCGTACTTCCGACTTTGGGGAGAACGAGAGGGATAAGGATGGAGTGGTTATCACTCAGGAGTTGTAAGAAAGCAGCACCCCTGAACCTAACTCAAGGTCAATTTCGTCCCACCCACCATTATTAGCACATGGGAGGGAGTGTACCTTCAGGCTCCACAGACTGGTTTCAGTTTCCTGGCGGAAAAAGTGTTCAGTCTTTTTTCCAGAGACCAGAAGGCTGTCTGGAAAGGCTCCTTGAGTCCCTGTGATGTACGTTATCTGAGCATACAACACATCACAGTCGCCATAGAAACCGCTGACCTTAAAGGCAAACGTGGGGTTACTTGATAACGACAGCGAATCCAGTGCGTAGTTGCCCTCAGAATGGAACTATACCATAACTCTGACAATTTACACTGCCCCCATCCAAAGTACTTCAAACTTTGTTTGAAGCAGGCAGCAGTGATCAACGTTTGAGCCCAGATCAATAATGATAATGACCATTTCGTAGTCATTCTTGCCTGGGAAAATCAGTGTACCCGTGTACAAAAAAGCAGTCACGCATCATCATGGACCAAATGTCATTAACTTTGTCAAGTTAATGACAAAGACGTTATTGATGTACAGTGTGTACATCCGGTTTTATTTTGAAGAGACACAGTCAAAAGCGGAAGTTTCGCTGCTGTTCACTCCTGCGAGGCACGTGTGATTATGACTGGCGAAGGCAAGGTAAATGAATTGGTCGACTTTATTCGTGTTTTAATGTTTCACAGTATGTGGCTTGAATCATCCCCTTTTTTAATACACGTTTACAGACTTATCGATCCGTTTGCTATCATCGCACACTGTTGAATCGTTAATGTGTGGAATTTGAAGTTTAATCTCAAGCCTTTGAGGTGAATTAAGGAGGTCTTTTCGAATTAGAAAATGGCGGCATCAACATTAGCTTCGCTAAAGATGTCTAAATCATATTTTCCCGACCCGGTGATGTAACTTACAATACAACAGGGAGCTCCAGTTGGCTGCAGAGCCCCCTGGGCATGCGGGGCACGGTTTCTGCTGTAAAAGGGGGTCGATAGGCCTGGCAGGCTTTGGATGGGGAAGGGAGGGTCAAAATGGTGGCAAAGCACAAACACAGTGGCCTTATGAGCATGGATGTATCCGTCAGGCACAGAAGAAATTGCATGTGGCCGAGATGAGGAGTACAGAGTTTGAATGGCATGTGAGTTCATTTAAGGCCTATAAAGTCATTAAAAAAAAAAGAGCGAGAGAGAGGATTTACAGTAGGGTAAATCAGAAAGTCAATATTAGATTTGTTTATATCAATGCCATAATGATAAGGGGTGCCCAATTGTTATCAAACACTTTTTGGGGGTCACATTATTTGCATTTGTGTATTGGAAATGAATTGGAGTTACCAGGCTACTACCCGATTTCTGCAGGATAACGAAGAAAACGTGCGTAGTACACGTATGACACTTTTCCACTGCGCTGACTGAAGGGAAAAATGACGCAGCACTCCAGTCGGAACGAGATGCGCCAACAAATGAAAAAAATGGCAAAAGAACAAAGGTTTCCTCTATTGATTCTTTTTGGAGCAAAGACAAATGTTATCCAAGTAGAGACTTTAGGGCAAAGTGGAGACTGGGGGACATCAACATGGTAAGATAACGTTCGCATTGGGCATTTTTTATGGGGCATTTTGCTCAAATTTTACGTAACTTAACGCATTGATATTTGAGTATGTTTGAGTCCTTAGAGGGATGAAATTCACATTGCGATTTGACCTTTTTTAGGCCATCTCACAGCTGAAATGTGTAAGCATTTTCATTCTTTCTTTTTTTTTTAACCCCCTCTTCCGCTGTCACGCCTCATAATTAATTCACGAGGCCTACATACCGTCGGTACGGCCTGCATAATCGATTTGAGTCTCGTAACGTGTGAGGCAAGGGTGAGGAAGGATTACAATGAAGCTCAATGCTTGAGCTTCACTTTTTGTGCCAGTTCCTCACATGCCACTTTATACTGTGCACAGTAGAATTCACTCGGGACGGGTTTCATTTGTAGGAGAACTTCGAGTGTAGTGACAAGCAGTCGATGGGGCATCCAACAAGCCCTACAGAGCTGCCATGACCTCATTCCATGGCCCCGCTGCCTGACCTGAAGAGAGAATGACGCCAGTCTGCTTTCTCTCAGGTACAAAGTGTCTGCAGCTGTTTTAGAACATCAATCATTGATGTCCCCGATAGTTCATTTCCTTTTTCTCAAATAGCAGTCCCCTTTACGGTTTACATTTGATATAACCCTTGGGGAAAAAAAAAGTTCCACGTTTTAAATAGAAATTCGTTTACCCTAATTTCGTCAACATAACTGGTTATGTGCCTGCATTTGTGCACGCGTGTGTGATTGTGCGCTCAAAGCACTCAGAATGCGGTGAGTGTGTGGGTGACATTTGACTGTGAACAAGGGTGAATGTAAATTAGCTTTTTATGATATTAACTGCACAGTTTCTTTTTTTTAATGGTTGGAGGAATTTTCCTGAAAGAATAAAAGTAAAATTGCCCCATGTCTTGCAAAGGTGTTGCATTTTCCTTTTTTCTTCGGATTATTTCTGACGGCAAAATAATCTTGTGCTTCTCTATTGAGAATTTGAAGATCAACATCTGACAGTGCTGACCGATCTTGCTTGGGCTCCTTTTTTGCGGTTGACTTAATTTGCAGCATAACCGGGCGGCCTTTTATTAGATTCTGTGAAAGTGTAAACCTCAGAAGTCGTGGATGGCATGGATACAACTGTGAGTTAGTTATTTTCCTTATTTATTTGGGAAATTTGAAACCACTTTTTTTCCAAACGGGTATGAGTACTTCCAGATACCAAGTCACTGATACCACTATTTTTGATGCATACCATTTCTCATAAAGCAATGACAGATCATTTTTTAAAAAAGGCCTTTCATTTATTTCTGACAAAAAAAACAACAAAAAAACAGGACAGTGACCCTGCAATACGCACACAAAAAAATTCAAACACCAAGCAACTCACTCAGAATTCATTTGTAATAAATTAACAAAAGTGTAAAAACAAAACTGAGTTTTAGTCATTCCTTGAAAATAGTACAGGTTCAACCGTGAACTGTTAAGCATGGCACGGTGAAGAAGGAAAATAGGGGGCAGGGTTGTTACTGTTGAAAAATATATGACAATGCATTTCATATCAGTCGATACGGATACGTATTGATTTATTTTTAACCTATTCAAAAAAAGAAAAAAATATTAAATGAATTAAAGACAAAATATCAGAACATAAAACTATCCAGAGTGTAAATATTATTCATTCATAGTAAGTAAGATTATGCAACAAGTGAGTACAGCACTTTGTATTATCCACACGATGTCCACTCAACAGGAAAAAGATAGACCTTGTTACGTACTGAATAATGACAACATTCTATTTTCTCAATTGATGATAGCAGTAAATGTGTAAAAATAAGTACATGCATGAAACACCGTAATGGAGAAAATCATCCGACCATCCAAACTGAGTTAGTCAATAAATGTATACAGTTTGCTGGCAACTCACTAATAATGCCGTCCAAGCATTAACGTAAACATACGCAGGCTTATAGAAATTGCATCTTAATGGGCATATGACGGGACGGACATGGATGGAATTAAAAAGACAAAAAGACTGTCAGCCATGCAGAAATTGACTCAGCAAAGAGATGTATATATTTTGGTAGCAAAACCCTAATGATGCGAGGTATTAACGCAAACTCTATAAACATGCACGTAGTTAGAGAATTTTTTTTTTCAGTGGACATTTGACAGTAATGACATGGATTGCAGTTCACTTAGAAAAACATTTAGTCAGTCGTAAATGCTATTTAAGTCCTGATAATACATCCACAAGAGGGCGCCGGTGACGGGTATCGGCCTCCTCGTGTGTACTCGATACCTTAAAATAAAGCCGGTATTGGTACTCGCCCATGACTGTTACGGTCTGTACTTACGTATTGTTCTCTGTGCACTGAATAAATACATGGTGATTTAGCTTTTAATCTGGATACAGTTAAACGATATACTCGTTATAATTCCGAGATTTAGTTTTTAAAGGCTTGGTTAAATCAAAGAACCTTCCAGTTTTTGTATGACATCTGATGCCATTGAGGTCAAAAGTCACATTGACGCACACCTTCCCGGACAATCCTCATGGCGTACAACGTTTTTTTTTTGTTTTTTTTAAAATCCTATGGAGTCTTTTCCCATTTCATGACTTGATTCACTTCTATGTCAGATGCTCTCGTGCGTGGGGTGGAGAAACAGGGGGGAGCACTGCAGCTGAACACCACCTATGGTGTGACTTTGTTATTTGAAGCCATGATCCAGAGTTGCCTCTCTACCCTGCTCATCAGAACTCACTGCTGACCCTTGCCGGTAGTCCCTCACACTGGTTCATTGAAAAAGAAGCCACTTGAAAATCACTTAGCGTCTTTGTGTGTGTGTGTGTGTGTGTGTGTGTGTGTGTGTGGGT
>NW_017804842.1:1430756-1437343 GCF_001891065.2 Hippocampus comes
CCCCCCCCAAAAAAAACAATTTTGAATAAAGCAAAATAGCACAGTACAAAAACACAAAAGAGAATGTAAAGAAATAAATTAGGTGAGGAAATACTGTAGCTGGATTAAAACCGCAACAAAACACAACTCCAAATTTGTGATACGGAAAACACTCCACATTGTTTTGATAAGTGTAAATGTTGTACATTTCAGGCCCCAATTAGGTCACACTGGGACTGAGTCGGCAGTGTTGATTGTCACAGAATGCAAGAAAGTGCTTTGCTGGCTTATCAATATGCAGATAACCAGCAGACGCCAAATTCCAAAGACGCGGCTGAGCTCATGCTTGGCACTTAGACGAGAAAAACTCGCAAGTGCATTTCTGCAAATAGCTGCCAAGGCCGTTTATTAACCCGACTGCACATGGGGGGAATGTCCTGAATAGTACAAACATTATAACAAGTTATGCTAAGATAGCTAGAGTTTACAATGACTATCAAGGAGGAATGCAAACAAATTACTCATTTATTTTGTACAACAGAAGTGGTCACAATTTTTTTTTCCCCAAGGGCAAAAATGTTTTAAGTTGAAAGCACACTCTTGTTTTTTTTTTAATGGTTTAACTTGAAAGAATAGTAAAAATAAATAAATAAATAAATACAAAAACAGTCATACACTTCTGAGAAATGTAAAAACAAAATATTTTAATCAATAGTCATTGATGGAAAAGAAAAAAAAAGTCTGAACTTTAAGTGAATAGTCGCATTTAGCTGTCTTTGGACACCATTTGAGGAAGTTCTTTCTATTGCGTCCAAAAGAAATCTTGATTTCATCCGAACACACGCAGGCTCACAAAAAGAGGCGGTGTGGTAAACCGACCCTTTCTCAGTCACAGCCTCTCGGGTTACACTTTTGAGAGCCACCGTGTCGCGCGCTGACCTACATCACCATTGATGCGCGCGCACTTGATACACAATCATTTAGTGTGCTGCTCTCTAATCATTACCAGAGGGCAGGGTTTCATCATTCATATCAATACTCACAGCCACATCAGTAATCAAAATGAAAAAAATGCACCCAAGATGTTGTACTCAAACCTCTTTCTGTACAGTACAATAGGGACGAACTCAGTGAAAAGCGATGACTACTTGCTGATGGACGTCAACATGAGGCTGACAGTTCACTCGCATGAGACAGCAGCACGCCTACGATATCAATCTTTGGATGGTTTTGTCATTTTCACGGAAAAGTGCTCCCTAAGCCGGTAAGCAAGCGCCGACGCAGTAAATCACTTGAGTTGTGGCCACGCCCGTCTTATACGTGACGCTGCAGGTTGACATTCCACGGAATGTACCCACCCACAGCAAAAACGTGTGGGAAGTGGCCCCGGACACGCCTTTGTAGCCACACACACACACACACACACACACACACACACACACACACACACACACACACACACACACACACACACACACACCCTCTTTTTGTCACACACACTTTGAACAACTAACCCCTGCTCATGTGCTTTTTGAGCTGCATGAGCTGCACACAAACAGACTCGCCCCCACGAGTTCCCGCCACCTTCTGGGGGCTGATGGCAAAGTGAGGCCACAGGTGGCTCATGCTGATAAACTGCTTATCTGAAACCTGGCGGGGCATCATCCGAAGAGACGCGTCCAGACAGAACATCCCCTTCAACATGTCCACAAACATCAGCTTATCGGCCGAGTACACAACCTGGTCCGAGGGGTGTCTGGTGTAACACCACTGGAACTGCTGGAGCTGGAGAACAGAACTCATGAGAACCTCGTGAAGATTCTCTCGAGACATCTTTCGATCCTACTTGGAGGAGGTGGTCAAGAGAGCTCAACTGGAGCTTCTTGGCCATCCTGACTGCTATTCCGGTCTCTTGCTGGTACGTTTCCGACGTCTGACGAGAGGCGACATCGAGGTTAGACCTTTGAGGTTAGACCTGACTTTGACTTGGTATTCATGAGACTCGGCTGGTCTTCGACCTGAAATACATGACTTCACGGTTTACATTTGTTTACATTGGAAAATCTGCACGTTGGCAAGTCAAACAGGAGAGATACTCGACTTGACCGTACTTCCGACTTTGGGGAGAACGAGAGGGATAAGGATGGAGTGGTTATCACTCAGGAGTTGTAAGAAAGCAGCACCCCTGAACCTAACTCAAGGTCAATTTCGTCCCACCCACCATTATTAGCACATGGGAGGGAGTGTACCTTCAGGCTCCACAGACTGGTTTCAGTTTCCTGGCGGAAAAAGTGTTCAGTCTTTTTTCCAGAGACCAGAAGGCTGTCTGGAAAGGCTCCTTGAGTCCCTGTGATGTACGTTATCTGAGCATACAACACATCACAGTCGCCATAGAAACCGCTGACCTTAAAGGCAAACGTGGGGTTACTTGATAACGACAGCGAATCCAGTGCGTAGTTGCCCTCAGAATGGAACTATACCATAACTCTGACAATTTACACTGCCCCCATCCAAAGTACTTCAAACTTTGTTTGAAGCAGGCAGCAGTGATCAACGTTTGAGCCCAGATCAATAATGATAATGACCATTTCGTAGTCATTCTTGCCTGGGAAAATCAGTGTACCCGTGTACAAAAAAGCAGTCACGCATCATCATGGACCAAATGTCATTAACTTTGTCAAGTTAATGACAAAGACGTTATTGATGTACAGTGTGTACATCCGGTTTTATTTTGAAGAGACACAGTCAAAAGCGGAAGTTTCGCTGCTGTTCACTCCTGCGAGGCACGTGTGATTATGACTGGCGAAGGCAAGGTAAATGAATTGGTCGACTTTATTCGTGTTTTAATGTTTCACAGTATGTGGCTTGAATCATCCCCTTTTTTAATACACGTTTACAGACTTATCGATCCGTTTGCTATCATCGCACACTGTTGAATCGTTAATGTGTGGAATTTGAAGTTTAATCTCAAGCCTTTGAGGTGAATTAAGGAGGTCTTTTCGAATTAGAAAATGGCGGCATCAACATTAGCTTCGCTAAAGATGTCTAAATCATATTTTCCCGACCCGGTGATGTAACTTACAATACAACAGGGAGCTCCAGTTGGCTGCAGAGCCCCCTGGGCATGCGGGGCACGGTTTCTGCTGTAAAAGGGGGTCGATAGGCCTGGCAGGCTTTGGATGGGGAAGGGAGGGTCAAAATGGTGGCAAAGCACAAACACAGTGGCCTTATGAGCATGGATGTATCCGTCAGGCACAGAAGAAATTGCATGTGGCCGAGATGAGGAGTACAGAGTTTGAATGGCATGTGAGTTCATTTAAGGCCTATAAAGTCATTAAAAAAAAAAGAGCGAGAGAGAGGATTTACAGTAGGGTAAATCAGAAAGTCAATATTAGATTTGTTTATATCAATGCCATAATGATAAGGGGTGCCCAATTGTTATCAAACACTTTTTGGGGGTCACATTATTTGCATTTGTGTATTGGAAATGAATTGGAGTTACCAGGCTACTACCCGATTTCTGCAGGATAACGAAGAAAACGTGCGTAGTACACGTATGACACTTTTCCACTGCGCTGACTGAAGGGAAAAATGACGCAGCACTCCAGTCGGAACGAGATGCGCCAACAAATGAAAAAAATGGCAAAAGAACAAAGGTTTCCTCTATTGATTCTTTTTGGAGCAAAGACAAATGTTATCCAAGTAGAGACTTTAGGGCAAAGTGGAGACTGGGGGACATCAACATGGTAAGATAACGTTCGCATTGGGCATTTTTTATGGGGCATTTTGCTCAAATTTTACGTAACTTAACGCATTGATATTTGAGTATGTTTGAGTCCTTAGAGGGATGAAATTCACATTGCGATTTGACCTTTTTTAGGCCATCTCACAGCTGAAATGTGTAAGCATTTTCATTCTTTCTTTTTTTTTTAACCCCCTCTTCCGCTGTCACGCCTCATAATTAATTCACGAGGCCTACATACCGTCGGTACGGCCTGCATAATCGATTTGAGTCTCGTAACGTGTGAGGCAAGGGTGAGGAAGGATTACAATGAAGCTCAATGCTTGAGCTTCACTTTTTGTGCCAGTTCCTCACATGCCACTTTATACTGTGCACAGTAGAATTCACTCGGGACGGGTTTCATTTGTAGGAGAACTTCGAGTGTAGTGACAAGCAGTCGATGGGGCATCCAACAAGCCCTACAGAGCTGCCATGACCTCATTCCATGGCCCCGCTGCCTGACCTGAAGAGAGAATGACGCCAGTCTGCTTTCTCTCAGGTACAAAGTGTCTGCAGCTGTTTTAGAACATCAATCATTGATGTCCCCGATAGTTCATTTCCTTTTTCTCAAATAGCAGTCCCCTTTACGGTTTACATTTGATATAACCCTTGGGGAAAAAAAAAGTTCCACGTTTTAAATAGAAATTCGTTTACCCTAATTTCGTCAACATAACTGGTTATGTGCCTGCATTTGTGCACGCGTGTGTGATTGTGCGCTCAAAGCACTCAGAATGCGGTGAGTGTGTGGGTGACATTTGACTGTGAACAAGGGTGAATGTAAATTAGCTTTTTATGATATTAACTGCACAGTTTCTTTTTTTTAATGGTTGGAGGAATTTTCCTGAAAGAATAAAAGTAAAATTGCCCCATGTCTTGCAAAGGTGTTGCATTTTCCTTTTTTCTTCGGATTATTTCTGACGGCAAAATAATCTTGTGCTTCTCTATTGAGAATTTGAAGATCAACATCTGACAGTGCTGACCGATCTTGCTTGGGCTCCTTTTTTGCGGTTGACTTAATTTGCAGCATAACCGGGCGGCCTTTTATTAGATTCTGTGAAAGTGTAAACCTCAGAAGTCGTGGATGGCATGGATACAACTGTGAGTTAGTTATTTTCCTTATTTATTTGGGAAATTTGAAACCACTTTTTTTCCAAACGGGTATGAGTACTTCCAGATACCAAGTCACTGATACCACTATTTTTGATGCATACCATTTCTCATAAAGCAATGACAGATCATTTTTTAAAAAAGGCCTTTCATTTATTTCTGACAAAAAAAACAACAAAAAAACAGGACAGTGACCCTGCAATACGCACACAAAAAAATTCAAACACCAAGCAACTCACTCAGAATTCATTTGTAATAAATTAACAAAAGTGTAAAAACAAAACTGAGTTTTAGTCATTCCTTGAAAATAGTACAGGTTCAACCGTGAACTGTTAAGCATGGCACGGTGAAGAAGGAAAATAGGGGGCAGGGTTGTTACTGTTGAAAAATATATGACAATGCATTTCATATCAGTCGATACGGATACGTATTGATTTATTTTTAACCTATTCAAAAAAAGAAAAAAATATTAAATGAATTAAAGACAAAATATCAGAACATAAAACTATCCAGAGTGTAAATATTATTCATTCATAGTAAGTAAGATTATGCAACAAGTGAGTACAGCACTTTGTATTATCCACACGATGTCCACTCAACAGGAAAAAGATAGACCTTGTTACGTACTGAATAATGACAACATTCTATTTTCTCAATTGATGATAGCAGTAAATGTGTAAAAATAAGTACATGCATGAAACACCGTAATGGAGAAAATCATCCGACCATCCAAACTGAGTTAGTCAATAAATGTATACAGTTTGCTGGCAACTCACTAATAATGCCGTCCAAGCATTAACGTAAACATACGCAGGCTTATAGAAATTGCATCTTAATGGGCATATGACGGGACGGACATGGATGGAATTAAAAAGACAAAAAGACTGTCAGCCATGCAGAAATTGACTCAGCAAAGAGATGTATATATTTTGGTAGCAAAACCCTAATGATGCGAGGTATTAACGCAAACTCTATAAACATGCACGTAGTTAGAGAATTTTTTTTTTCAGTGGACATTTGACAGTAATGACATGGATTGCAGTTCACTTAGAAAAACATTTAGTCAGTCGTAAATGCTATTTAAGTCCTGATAATACATCCACAAGAGGGCGCCGGTGACGGGTATCGGCCTCCTCGTGTGTACTCGATACCTTAAAATAAAGCCGGTATTGGTACTCGCCCATGACTGTTACGGTCTGTACTTACGTATTGTTCTCTGTGCACTGAATAAATACATGGTGATTTAGCTTTTAATCTGGATACAGTTAAACGATATACTCGTTATAATTCCGAGATTTAGTTTTTAAAGGCTTGGTTAAATCAAAGAACCTTCCAGTTTTTGTATGACATCTGATGCCATTGAGGTCATTCTGAAATATACAACATATTCACCCGCAGCCGCTGGATATCTTGCTCCTTCTCCTGTTTCATGATGCTGAGCTGCTCGTTGAATTGCCGCGACAGCTCCTCGGTCTTGATGTGCAGCGTGCTGCTGTTAGATTGGCCTAATTGCTGCGAGGTGGAGGCGGAAAGATGGAAACAACTTCAGAGACTTTCAGGCTAAAGTGAGAAGGCCTGACAGAAGGCCGGAGCGAGGGTGGCCGGCTACCTTCTGTCGGAGAATCTCGTTCTCCTTCTCCAGAGCCCTGATGCGTCCTTCCAACTCCCGCATCCGGAAGTCGCGGCTCCAGGCGACGTTGCGGGCGCGCCACACCTGGGC